>NC_071120.1:28657500-28680000 GCF_024256425.1 Clarias gariepinus
TCATTAAGACAAAGGAAGGTGAGTAAAGGACTGAAGCGGCTCATCAGGCTGCATCTCCAGCATCATCAATCTCTACAGCTTCCACCACACACTGGGAACCGTAAAACCCTCTCACACACACACACACACACACACACGCATGCGGAATTAGATATGTGAGTATCATTTTTGTTGAGTGCTAATGATGGTGTGTGTGTATGTGTGTGTGTGTGTGTGTGTGTGTGTGTGTGACTATTAAACAGTGGAGGGACACTTCTTTACGATGCGTCTTCCCCGGGTGTTTAAGTGATCCTCCGTCACACTCCCCCCCGAGGCCTCACGTGGCCGTACCAGTCCCAGTCATCACGTGTCCGTACCAGTCCCAGTCATCACGTGTCCGTACCAGTCCCAGTCATCACGTGTCCGTACCAGTCCCAGTCATCACGTGTCCGTACCAGTCCCAGTCATCACGTGTCCCTAGTTGTCGTCTCTTCATCTTTCTGAATCTGCGCCCAGACGCTGTGTTACTGACAGGTCATGTGCCAGACAAAAAACTCTCACAAAAATAAAAATAAATAAATCAATATTATTGTCTTTGTAACATTTATAATTATAACGTGACACTCGTGCCTGCTTAATAGTTTTGGCACCGGGCCGGCTCCGCATTGTGGCGATAACACAGTAAATTGCGCCGTGATGTCAGCGCACCGAATCCCACTCGCTAACTCACATTGTGCGAGCGACAGTGACAATTTGTAATCTTCTCCTGGCGGACAATGTAGCATTAGCGCTCGTTAGCTTCACCGCGCGCCGAAATTGCGGCCTTGGTGTTTTTGGCGCGCAGGCTGTGGAGTGGCACCGTGTGTTTAGGCGTGTGAGGGGAGCATTAGCAGCTGAGTGTTCGGCTGAGCGCGTGATTACTGTAATTACGAAATTTCAAGTTGATGCGTGTCCCACCGCGCCACTGAAACTGAGGGTGCAATTATATCACACACACACACACATACAAACTCACACTCACTCACACAAAGCTCTTCCTCACTCAGACACACCTATAATCTCTCACACACACACACACACACACACACACACACACACACACTAGTTCAGTTTAGGAACTCCACTCGCTCTGTTCATTCCTCCGTGTGACTCTGATATTCATTTTAGCTGCGTCATGTTTCATCACCATGATGATAAGAAATCCTGATCCTCTCTACACTTCTGATCTTCTAAGTGATGAAGAATCATCGGTGTGGGATCCGTAAACACAGGAAGTGGTGTGTGTGTGTGTGTGTGTGATTTCTTATCCTGCTCGGCGTTCCTCTGGCTTCCATCAGCTGCATGACGTCATCAGGGAGGAACCGGATGTCGTGAGGATGTTCCGCTCTCCGTGTCGAACCTTATCTGCGATCTGTGCTCTAGCTCATCGTCGTGGTGATTGAGTCAGACTCTCGTCTCCTGACAGAGTACAGTACGTTCTATAATAACCTCCTCCTCTTCTTTACCGTCCGGACTGCAGCGCTCCTTCTTTATCTTCTTTATCCTGATGATTCGGAGGAAGAAACGAGCTAGCGACTAGCAGACTCGTACATAGTGCATGTTACCTGTGCCTGGCCACGCCCCCTTTTCTTCCAACAGTTTGTTATCGTCATGGAGAGCCTGTGATTTTTACAGTGAGGAATTTTTGATTTTTGATTTGATCCGATTCAAATCTGATTCCTGTCTGATTTTTGTTTTTGTCTTGCACCGCTCGATCTCTTACAGACAATAAAGTATTCAAATCTACTAAGAGTGTTTAATAAACACTGAAACAATCTGTTGCTCCAGACTCCAGGCCTGTAGAAGAAGAAGTAGAAGAAGAAGAGATGATCGTCTCACAAAACAAGAGTATTTGCAGACTAGAGAACAGAAGCGGTGTGTAAGTCTGCTGTGCGACCCACCGCCTGGGTTAGAATATCCCCCCATAACTCAGATTATTTCCAGATTACACTCGTGCTCTTATTCTTCATGAAGCTGGTAATGTGACTGCAGCAGAACACACTGATTTCTGAACCACGTGACCTCTTCACCCTTCAAGGTCATACAAGAACCAGGAGCGCAATATGGACTTGTGTGATCATTTAATTGCAAAAAGCTGTGAGTTTGTCAATCATTTAAATATCTGTTCATTGTTTTAGGAAACAGTATTAAGGTGCGAGATGTACAGTATATCTGCGAACATCCTCTTGTGCCGCTATTGCTGTTAGTTTCGATAAATCCAATGAATATAAATCAGTAGATTTAATAGTAACGAATCGCAGTGGAAATCATAACGCCGGGGTGTCGGTGCAGGAACTGAAGTGAGTTGAGGAACAGCTGGATCAGGTGCTGTTTTTATCCGCAGGTTGATTTAGTGACGTGGTTTAGGAACCGATGTTTGTAAATTCTGAAAGATTGTGGCCACTGAAAAGTTAACATGAGGAGTAGACCTGTAGGCAGCGTGCTGTGTGAAGGTTCACTGAAGGTTTCTAGGGTTCCTCTCTCTCTCTCTCTCTCTCTCTCTCTCTCTCTCGCTCTCTCGCTCTGCTGCAGCTCTTCATGAGGAACAACCTGAGAACACAAAGCGCTCTTTTTTCTGCTGATGGAAGCACAAACGTCCGTGTGGGGTTGTAGATTTTAGACTGAGGTGTGAAGATGTGTGTTTGTGCATCAGCGAGAAGGCGTGAAAACCACACGAGCCGAAACTCGCTCCTCTTCACACCTTCACGGTCAGGAAAGGTCTGGTGTGAGATTTGGGTTTCAGGTGAGCGAGGTGCTGCAGCTTTGACTCAACGCCTCACTTTCAGAACATAACGCAGTTTCGTAAAGGCCCGACCGCAGCGCTAATCACTTCCGCTGTGTGTGTGTGTGTGTGTGTGTGTGTGTGTGTCTGAGCGAAGGAATGAGACTTAAAGTTCACCAGCATTTCTTTTAATCATGTTTGAACAAATGTCTCTGTACTGTAAGTGATTAAAGTGATTTTTTTTTTCTTCAAACTGAAACCTGTGTTTTTTACTGACTTGAGGTTTCGATCATATTCACAGATTTGAGAGAAAAATGTAAAAGTAAAGAAAAGTGTGTGTTCGGTGCGATGCTGTGTGTTACACAGAGCTCTACGTCAGAGCGTTTCTCTGCATCCTGGACAGAAATCTGTGCTCGGTGTGTGTGTGTGTGTGTTTGATGAGAAACATCTCGCAGGTCCCTCACTGTTTAATAGGTAAAGTCCAGACCACACTGTTGCTAGGCAACAAGTAAACAAGGACGCCCAGAGTACGCGGGACTTTTCGCTTTTTCTCTGGATGTTGCTAGCACATGCTAACAGAGTAAGAGTAGCGTACACAGCAATGTCCACAACAGGAATCTATTAAGGCTTACAGGAACCTGCTCAAGAGCCTCAATGCATCAGGAACGCAGGAACCTTTTCAGGAACTCAAGAACCGTTCTAATTAGCCTAGGATTCGTCTTATTTCTGCTACAAGAACCATTTCAGGAACTCATGGAAACTTTTTTGGAAACTTTGGGTGCATTTACACCCAAACCAGTAGAACCTTCTCAGGAACTGTACGAGCATTCACACACACAAGAACCTTTTCACTACACAACTGAACTGTTGTATTATTTGTTTGTGGAACGCAGGGGTTAGGTCCACTTCCATTACAGTGGTGTTTTCAGGAGCAGATGAACTCTGCAAGAACATTTTTTAGTAACTTAGGGTACTTTACAGGGTATAATTAAAGTGCACTTCCATTAGGAAAAAACTTATCATGAACTAATAACTGAAGGATATGAGGATTTTTCCCACTATGTGTTTCGACTGAACATTTTTAGTTCCTGGAGCCCTTTTGATGAGCTGGAATGAGAACCTGACAGATGTATGGAAGGGGTGGTGTGGTGGTGGTGGTGGTGTGGTGGTGGAGCTTCACCTGCTGGAGCTGCACTGTGTTTATACACCTGTGATCAGTGATTCCTCGGGTACAGGCCTGTGCTTTAACTCAAACCAGCAGACAGACACAGGAGATGAAGTGGTTCAGGAACGTCGCACCATGGTGTAACAGGGAACGCGGAATCTGGAACATGGGACGTTTTTATGATATCTACATTTCGTGTAAGAGAGATTCAGAGAGTTCAGGTCATGAGGTTGGAGCAGCAGCAGGAATCTAATGTTAGTGTTGTTAGTGTTGTTGGTTCTGCTCCATGACGTCTCCACTGGCATCAGGAGGAAATCCTGAACGCGGCGAGGACTTTGCGCTCCGTTTCCATCAGGCCTGGTTATATCGATCACCAGTGAGGTGAAGGGAAGAGCGGTTGGGGATTTTAAAATCAATACGGCTGCAGCGTTGGTGTAAAATCTAAAGAGACAGCCGGGACGACGAGACGGACGCTACAGGAGAAACCGAGAGCGCTCGCCTGGTTTTTTTATTCATCTTTTTTATCTGCAGCTTCACTTCAGTTCCAGCTGTTGGTTCTTGATCTTTATGCATATTTTCCACTCTGTAGTTCTTCCTGGACCTTCTTCCATCTGGCTGTCAGTGTGTCTCGGGTCAAGTTTCACTTTAATTTCAGTCATTTGCAGTTCCTCATCGTGCCCCGGCTGCCCGCGTGTCACATGACTGATCTGGCTCTATCGCTCGCTGGGGCTTGTGGTTTTCTCGCCTTTCACAAACAGATATTTTTAAAATGTCCAGCTCTACTCCAGAGCCCCAGTGTGAGTGTGTGTGTGTGTGAGTGTGTGTTGGTGTGGTGTGTGTGTGATGTGACGTGATGTAATGCGATCGTTTGTTGGATGTCATTCTGCAGAGCTGTCGTTATCTGTCTGTATTTAAACACGTCGCTCAGGTCGCAGTACTGGAACCTTTTTAAACGAACCAGGAACCATTTACATCTCAGGAAGCTTCCGGTTGAAGTTTTTCAGCAGAACAGGAACTATTATGGGCGGAGCTTGAAATACCTAACACTGCCGATGTTTAGCGAGTAAGCGGTTACAGGTAAGTGTTTCAGGAGGTTTAGGAGGTACTTGAACGGTCGCCATGACAACATGATTATATCATCATTTAACTGCCGTTAGATTGTGTGAAAAGTTAAAGTGTTTTATCTTTTATGTTTTAAGTCTTTTATTGTTTTTGAGTTTCTTTATTCGTCCAGCTGTTCAAAACCCTTTAGCATGCGATGAGGACTAGGACTAGGACTAGGCCGTTAGTCTGTCTGCACGTTGGGTTTAGATAAATGTCGTTCTCATTTGAAACTCAGTTAATAATAACAAGAACAAAACCAGAGTCTGTGTAAACCCTGATTTATACATAAATGGGTGGAGCAAAGGAGCCTAGCCTACCCACGTCAGTTACCCCCTATGCTAATGCTAGCAAGTTTAGCATAGCATAGCTAAAATGTTAACATGACTAATTTGAACTTGATTTGAGCAACTGCCCCTTTAATGAGCCACGCCCATAATTATGCATAATTTTATTACTTAATATAATTGTAGTTTATGAGTTACATAAATATTGACCCCCCCGTACAAGTTGTGAACTCTAGCTATGGAGACCAAAAGCGTTTTTTTTTTTTGTTTTTTTTTTAGTCCCAGGCCCTAAACATGTTTGTTCCTGTTGTAAAGTCGGACATTTTTACACGGGGCTCTGTGGGGATTGGAGCCATCTCCTAGTGGTCATTCGAGGAACTGCACATTTTGGCACTTCTGAACTGTTGAACTCATTTTTTCAGAACCGTAAATTGACCCTTAAACTAACTGCATCCGTTCACACACCCCGCCATTGATGTTTAAAACCCCGCCCTCTTGTATGATGGACGGCTAGAAGGTCCGAGCCAATCACGTCAGAGAAATGCGTGTTAAATAAAACGTCACTACAGCAGACAATGGCTGGTCCTATCAGTTCAGTACGGAGGAAACGGAGCCGTGGAGCATAAAACGCTTCATCTGTCCTGAACGCTTCACAACAGCAATCAGTTTTACACCATTAGTGAAGAAAGAGGTTAGTTGTTAGGTTTCTTATAGCACTTATACGTACATTTCCTTTCCTAATTTGGATATACTGAGTATTTAAAGTACACTAGCCATGTTTATAAGTGTGTGTGTTTTGTGTGTGTGTGTGTGTGTGTGTGTGAGAGAGATGCTGCCCTGGTGGCTTGCTGAATTGAGGCCAAAGCTCCAGAGGGAATCTCTGTCACTCTCCGCTACCTGCAGTTCCTCTGCCCTCGTTTTTCTATCTGTTTTTTTTTTTTTTTTTAAATCCTGCTCCTGTTTCATCGAGGCCGCGGACGATCAGCGCGTGCTGGGAACTCATGGGATCAAATATCTCTGGAGAGAGAGAGAGAGAGTCGTCTGAGGGAAAGATGGAAAGAGCAGTAAAGATAGAGTGTGTGTGTGAGAGAGTGTGTGTGTGTGTGTGTGTGTGTGTGTGTGTGTGAGGGGTCCCTGGAGAAGCACAGAGGGAGATTAAATCCTCCGGGGTTGTGTGAGTCGCTCTCTCTCCTGACTCGTGACGTCTTTATCTCGTCCTCCGAGGCCGCGTTAGCCGTTAGCGAGTCAGTGACAGCGCTAAAGCTCCAGGGCACTGCGGTCAGAGGCAGACAGGAAATGAGAAGCGTCCTCCGGAGGGAAGGAGAGAGAGACAGAGAGAGATCACATTGCGCCGTCTGAGACCCGAGGTTTAAAAGTGAACATGCTTCTTTTAGAAACTAAACAACACACACTCTGGAGCAGGTTACGTCTGAGCGCTAACCGCGTTATAGCACTGCATTAGCAAACTAGCGCAAATGCTTGCATAGGTTCTGACCAGTGCAACTGTTTCATCCATTTGCACTTAAGGCCGTTTAATTCCTCTTCTAGTCTGTTTACGTGGAACTTCAGTGAAGCGTACAGATGTGAATGTGATTTAGATACAGATGTGATGTGGATAATAATAATATCATCTACATACAAACATGATGTGATGGAGTACTTTATTAATCCCAAAGGGAATTTGTGAATTGTGAATTCCTAATTATAAATTGTACATACAGATGTGATGTAGGTACAGATCCGGATATAATATAATACAGATGTGGATGTTATGTAGATTCAGATGTGATGGAGTACTATACAGATGTAGATAGGATGTGATGAGGATACAGATGTGATGTAGATACTGAACTGGATGTGATGTAGATACAGATGTGATGTGATGCAGATCCAGTTATCATGTGATACAGATGTGGATGTTATGTAGATTTAGATGTGATGTGATACAGGTACAGATGTAGATGGGACATGATGAGGATACTAGTGTGATGTGATACAGATGAGGATGTTATGTAGATACAGATGATACAGATGTGATGTAGAGTTAGATGTGGTGTGAGCCATACGGATGTGGATGTTATGCAGATACAGAAGTGGATGTTATACAGTAACAGATGTGATGTATATACTGATACAGATGTGTTACAGTTAAAGATTGTGATGTGATACAGGTACAGAAGTGAATGTGTTGTAGATACAGTTTCAGTTATAATGTGATACAGATGTGGATGTTATGCAGGTACAGATGTGACGTATATACAGGTACAGATGTGATACAGATGAGGATGTTATATAGATACAGATGATACAGATGTGATGTAGAGATAGATGTGGTGTGAGCCATACGGATGTGGATGTTATACAGGTACAGATGTGACATATATACAGGTACAGATGTGATACAGTTAAAGATTGTGATGTGATACAGGTACAGAAGTGAATGTGATGTAGATACAGATGTGATGTGAAACAAAGACAGGTAGCTACTGTACAGATGTGATAGAGTTCCAGATGTGATGTGATACAGGTACAGATGTGGTGTGATGTGCTATGCGGCTGTTCCTCCGTGTCAGCTCGTTAATTCTGAGCGATTCGGAGGTTTAATGAGCTCCCTGTAGGCCCACTCTGTTCCCCACTGAGACCCCGCACTCGTCTCCTCACACATCCTGTCTGCTTTCCAATCAATTACGTTTTTATCAGATAGAAACGTAACGCAGCTTGATTGAGTTCTCAGCGCCGCATCGCCGACTGTGCGTTCGCCGGGCAGGAAACGGAGCCAATTACGACAGGAAGTTTAATCAAATTAACTTCCACTTCAGCCAGATGTGCGCTTGTGTTATTTTTTTTCCTTTTTTCAATTCCTCCTGAAGCACCAGTGAAGACGTCGCTGCAGTAATGTGTTCCTGTGTTTCTGTAAATGCGTCTGCCGTTTATGATAAATCTCTTTTCACACTGAAGAAATATTTGAAGCTAAATGAAACACGACGCTCGACACGGCGCGAGCCGGTGATGGAGGACGCAGCCGCCGCGCCGCTAATTTCACATCATCTGTCATCTTTAGCTCTTTATTTGTTTCTGTTCAGAATTTGTTTTTGCTGAATGTGTGGAAGTGCAGCATCTCTCTCTCTCTCTCTTTATCTCTCTCTCTCTCTTCATCTCTCTCTCCATCTCTCCCTTCATCTCTCTCTCCCAGACTGTTTCTTTATCTTCTTCTGTCCATCTCTGTCTTTGTCTTTTAGTCTCTTTCTCCTTCATTCAATCTCTCTATCTGCATCTCTCTCTCCCTCTCTCTTTCTCTCTCCCTCTTATTTTTTTCATGTCTTCATTATAACGGTCTCGGCCGCTGGATTTGATTTGTGAATGTCGAGCTCCACTGAAGCGAGCAGTTATGAGCGATTATGACCCTGAATCTCAGGACACGGAGGAACACTGCATAATTCAATTAGTGTTATTAATCTCAGACACACACACACACACACACACACACTCATCTGTAAAGCGTGAGCCAGGCTCTGCTGCTGTTTTAATCGTGCTTGTTCTCCTTAAAAACAATGATTTAGTGTTGGGCCCTGGCCCCCCCCCCGCCCCCTCCGGCCCCTACGCCGGCCCCCTCCACATAAATCAATTGAGATGAAAGTTCCATAATTGTGCTCGCTAGGAGGGATTTGAGCGAAATTGCACTATGAATTTTTTAAAGGGAATTTTTACTAGCTGTTGAGGCGGGAGGGGAGAATTTATGGGCCTGACTTCTTCATTACCGAAGTCATTTTGCTGTAGATGATAGCGTGCGAGCCCAGAGGGGGCCGGCGATCCCACCGCACCAACGCGCATTTTTAACCTGACTAATCTTTCGTGGAGAAAATTCCACTGCGGCACTCTTAATGCAGCATCGGGGCCTGCGCTTAGCCGCTAGCTGGGGGGGAAAACGCTGCTCTTTTGTCTTTCTATTATTCTCTAATAACAGCGAGAATGCAGGAGCGGAGTTAACCAGATACCACGATAAAGTGTTCGGTCTCAGTTAAAATAAACAAAAAACAAAAACCTGCAGCAACACTTTGCCTGGTGCTCTTTAAAAATAATAAATTCACGCTATTGGATATTAAAGCACGAGCTTTAGCGCCAACGTACGTACGGCATTTAACAATTATCACACTCATGCAGAGATGCTAACATTGCTAAGCTATTTTCCTGGAAAGTAAATAATGGACAGGGGGCGGAGTCAGTGTGTGTATGTGGGGTGGGGGGGGGGTTACAGTGAGCTCAAACTATCTACTCTACATGTAAAAATTTCTGATATGTATTAAGAAAAAGCAAACACACACACACACACTGAATTTAATCAGTTGAAGAAACTGGTGTAGATGTGGAACAGATGATCAAATCATCATCATTTTCTCCTCCATACTGTTGGTGTATGAGCTTCAGATTTGGAAGAGACGCTGCCCGATACACTCACCATTCAGAAGGGTTCGATTATAGTCCTGTATCGAGCACCAAAATCAATTAAGGAGATTTGAAATGTCTGGAACTGGGTTAAGATCGGTCTAACACGTTATTAAACCCCGTAAGGATTGTGCTGAACCCGCGGCTGTGTGCGAGGAATGTGGTCGTGAATGGAGATCACTTAAACACTTGAAGTAGCATGGTAAGAAAAATGCCAGTAGAAACTAGAGTTGTGTTTAATACTGACAGTAAGAGCATTTTCACATACACACACACACACACACACACACACACAATTGGGACTAAAAGCTGTGTGTCCATAATAAAACCACTTCTTATTGAGACTCATCAGATTCAGTTTGTTAGGGATCATAAAGACGGGACTGACCACTGAATGTACTGAACCACCAGAGGATCACATCTATGGAGGGTTTAATTCCATTTTATGTTGTATATACTGTAGCATGTAAGAGTTATTACAATTAAAAAAATAATATTTTTTGATTTGTTACTCAGCTGACTTTCGCTGTAACGTGTGCTCGTGTGCTGTGACACCTCAGCTTCCCCTCGGGCAGTCGTGGCTCTGGTGTGTATGGAGCCGTGGGATCTTTCACCATAACTTTGCTAAGGTTTTATTCAGACATTTGATTTATACATAAATAAATAATCATAACATTTATAACTCTATAAAAATTATATATAAGCAGATGCAAAGATTATTAAACCACCTTCAGTCAAGCCTGCAGTACTGTTACACTGGTCTGTTTTATTGCATACAGAATATATTATTATTATCATTAGTCAGTGGTGTAGCGCGGGTGTACACATGTGGACGGTGTATTTTTCCCCTTAGCATTGTGTTTTCTGACTTCTTCATCCACCCTGATACACAGATACTACGGTCATGCACGTGGAAAAGCGCATCGTGCATGTGTGTGTCTCTAAACTCAGCGAGTGCACACACATTTCAAGACTTGTTTGTGTTTGTGTCTGAAAATTGTACTCAATTAGTGTACAGTACACCTCACTCCTCTAACCACCACGACACCCCTTATTATACTCATAAAGAGACGACACACAGACCCAGTCAAAGTCTGGACACCCCTTATAGTTCTGTGTTGTTTTAGTGTAGAGAGGGGGTGTACAAACTTTTGACTGGTAGTGTATTTGCACTTCTTTATCTTTTGTCAGTTTTTTCTGGGCATTTAATACTGTATCTTTGACATATAATTATTCATTCATATTTATATATTCAGTTATTCCTACTTCATTCGATGAGCATCAGGACTTTCATCCTCATCCTCGATTCAGAGTCTGGACTAAACCGTTCCCCCTCGGGGTGTGTGGACTGGTTATATGTTTTTCTTAATGATTTTAGACAAAACAAGAGAATGAAATATACCGGTACAATGAAGTATAATGAACGTAGAAAAGCAGTCGGCGCGCGTCCAGGACTTTACAGGGCAGTTTACAGCGCTAGCTAATCTCCTCCGCTAACATTACCTCATCGGTGTCTGTTGAAATGAGAAATCATTTTAGTGTCTGTATTTAAACGTGTAAACTGTCTGCATGTTGTCTGGACGAGCGACTGTCAGGATGTTTAGATCATCTGCACCCTAGATCTGCTAATACATGTTTTGCTAGCAGTCCTTAGTAGATTGATGTTAGTAGCTATGTAAAAAAATGCTTTATTTATAATGAAGTTAGCTTATTGTGTTTAGAGCAGTGAATCAGGAATATGTTAAAACATCCAATTTACCTAAAGCTGAGAACAACGCAAGTTTTTGTTTTTGCTTGTATTAGCTAATTATCACCTCCACAACTAATGAGATACCATGTACAGTATGGTCTGAGGGAAAAAACATGCTAATTGTGTTCATGGTGCTATGATCAGTTTTGGGTGTAACGCGTTACAAAGTTACAAAGCGTTAGAGTACGAGTAATCCAACGTGTTAGGTCCGCCATTTAAGTTCTCAGTTATTTAGTTAATTTTTCAAAAATGTAATCTGTTATTCAGACAACTCACCTATGTGGTTTGACTATGCGAGGACCGACGCGCGGCAAGATGGAAACCTAATCACAGCATTAAAACTGGCAAGTAAATCAGGATGAACCGTACTTACAGCCACCGCGCAAAACCACGTAGGTGAGATAGGGGTATTAGTAGGTGAGATGGGGTATCAGTAGGTGAGATAGGGGTATTAGTAGGTGAGATAGGGGTATTAGTAGGTGAGATGGGGGTATCAGTAGGTGAGATGGGGGTATTAGTAGGTGAGATGGGGGTATCAGTAGGTGAGATGGGGGTATCAGTAGGTGAGATGGGGGTATCAGTAGGTGAGAAAGGGGGATTAGTAGGTGAGATGGGGGTATTAGTAGGTGAGATGGGGGTATCAGTGAGTGAGATAGGGGTATTAGTAGGTGAGATGGGGGTATAAGTAGGTGAGATAGGGGTGTTAGTAGGTGAGATTGGGGTATTAGTAGGTGAGAAAGGGGGATTAGTAGGTGAGATGGGGGTATCAGTAGGTGAGATAGGGGTATCAGTGGGTGAGATGGGGGTATCAGTAGGTGAGATAGGGGTATCAGTAGGTGAGATGGGGGGATCAGTAGGTGAGATGGGGGTATTAGTAGGTGAGATAGGGGTATTAGTAGGTGAGATGGGGGTATTAGTATGTGAGATGGGGGTATTAGTAGGTGAGATAGGGGTATTAGTAGTTAACAGATTATGGGCCAAACTTGGCTGAGTGATGATGGTAGAATAATTATAAAGGTCTTGACTAAAACAACATGAATGAGGAATCACAAAGGAGTTTTTATTTTCTGCAATGGAAAAGTACTGAACTAGTTACTTCTATCAGAAAGAAAACGCTGGAATGGAACTAATTATTTTATAAAGACAGTAATTTTGTAATGTAATTAGTTACTTTATCACCTTATCACCCAACACTGGTTATAGTAGTGATTGTTGTTTTTTTGTCCAATGACGTACCAATTGATCTACTATTCAAAAAAATATAATGTTTTGCTAACATTTGACTAACATGACTAAATATATAGCTGTATATGAATATACTGTATAATGCTAAAGTGTTGCGTTTCTTTGTGTTTGTTGTGTTCAGATCAGACTCTACTTTATCCAAAATAATAATAGATTATTTTTTGGGCCAACGTGTTTTGCTAGCGATACACATGGTTGTTTCTGGTTGTACACTAACCTGATGAAGGCTAGTGACTTCCTATGTAGTAAAAATGAAATATTATAAAAATATTATAACAGAAAGGTGTGTAAAAGTGTTAAAAGTTTCTAGATGAGAGAGTCAGGATACTCAAGTAGAAGATGCTAACATGGCTAGTAGAGTGTTCGCTAACGCGCTTGAGTTAAGTGTTGTAGTGTGTGTTTATTGCTCTGAGAACGAGACATTGTGAACGAAATAAAATAGAAAAATTTATATTAGCTTTTAACGAAAAGATGCTAACTCACAAAATATAAAAGAATTCTTACAGTGGATAAATAAATTGCATTGATTAGTATGTTGGCATTAGCATCATGCTAATTCACTCATGCTAGCCTTTTGTTATTAGCATTGTAAAAATTAACTGAGAAAATTAACTTTTAAAAAAAGGGAAATCTTTATTACAAACAAATAAATAAAGCTGTTAAAGAGTTAAAATTAGCATCATGCTAACCGCTGTCTGTGTCGTAGAACTTTAGCTATTAAGATGCTCAATACATTTTATTCACTCTTAGTCTCGTGGTTGTCATTTGTCTTTTTTTGTGGAAATAATTAAGAAAAGAAAAAGTTATGTGTAGGAAAGCTCTGCTAGTTCCCAGTAAGTGAACATTAATATGACGCTAAGTGTCTCCTGTTTAAGCTAGCATTTATTCACCATTAACCCTGTGATTCAAGAGGAACTGTAGAGAAAGAGGGAAAATGCAGGAAGGTCAGTTAGCATTAGCATCATGCTGACTGCCTACTGCTAGCTTTATTCAGTGTTAGCCCTGTTGTTAGAGCTTCTGGAGAGAAACAGAGAGAGACAGACAGCGAGAGAGAGAGAGAGAGAGAGAGAGAGGCGGGGGAAACAGGCGAGGTGAAGAAAAGCTGGAAGATTTGTCAGCTCTAATGAAGAGGGGCAATTTCCCTCCCTGCCGTGTCAGTGCGTGTGCAGCAGCGCTGTCAAGCTAACCGAATGAAAAACAAGCTCCATCCCTCCCTCCCATCCTCCCTCCCATCCTCCCTCCTTCCCTTTTGGTTCTTTCATTCCTTCACCTTTCTCTCTCTGAGCTGAAAGAAAAGCTTAGACTAGCAGAAAGCGCGATGGCTGCAGGCAAGAAAACAGCCAGAGCGAAATCTTCTGCTAATCAACTAGCATGTGTAGACTAAAACTAGCCATGCTAAACCGCCTGAAACTAGCACGAACCGGTATAAACAAACACAAACCAAACCAGACGCGACGAACGGCTTTAAATGTCATCAACCTGCACAAGACAGAATGGAGCAGAAGAGCAGCGGTAAACCGGTAGAAACTGGTGTAAACCGGTATAAAGCCAGCATGAACTCAAACAAACCAGTGGCACACATGACACCCTGTCTCAGGGAGAACACTGTTGCTAGGCAACTGGGAAATACAGACATCGGGTATATAACTGAAATAAATAACAGTTTGTTTAGCTAGCGTGTAGCTGTGAAAGATGACGACACGAGAAAGATCCAGATCATGAAGTTATTACTGTGTTATTACGAACAAAAAACTGTAATATATACTGTATAACGCTATGTTTCAAGTCCCCTATGTTTCGAGGACAAAACGTTTCAATTTCATGAAAACTAGAAACAATCCTGGATGTGTATTAGTGAGTGTAATTTTGTATTTTCACGAAACAAAAGCAAATTGTCAATTTCATTTTAGTGTGTTTAGTTTCATGGTTTAGTTTTTAATAAACAAAAGCAAACTGTCAATCTTGTTTTATTTGAAAATAAATATAAATACATAATAATATATATAATCAAAAATAAATAAAAGATATATATATATATAAAAGAAATAAACAACTTTAACTAAAAACTATAAGACTTTTCATATAAGTGACACTGGTTAAAAAAAGTGAAAAAAAATAAAAACAGGACCAGGATTAAGTCTCTTTTTTATGCTTAAAATATCAAGGTGTCTGCATTCAAAAATTAATTTTCTTTTCTTTTTTAAATGAAAAATGAAGCTGAGGCATGAAATGAAGGCAATTAAAAAATCCACACAATAAGGGTGATAAGGTGAAGCTTAGCTAAATATTTACATAAATAAATGAGTTTTTAATCCCGTTCTGCTTTCCAGCGCGGTTTGCGAGGCCGCGCCGCGATTTATGAGCGATTATGTAATCGATTTTCTAACACAGAAGGCTTGAAATGAGCTGCGACTGCAGAAGATGTGTGTGTGTGTGTGTGTGTGCGCGCGTGTGTGTGTTTCTCTCGGTTAATCTCAAGGTTAACACTTCAGACCTGCCAGGTTTCATTTCTCCATCTGCCTGAAGAACGTTCAATTTTACACTCCGATGAGCTGAGAAGTGCACGCTCAAAATCTCTCTCTCCTGGAGAGGAAGGATAGAAATAGAGAGAGAGAGAGAGAGAGAGAGGAGGAGGAGGAAAGAAACGATTGTGTTTTTCCTGTCAGGATGTAGCCATGCTAATATAATTAGATTAGCCACTCGTTTTGCTAACCGCTGATTTACGATTTCACTGAGAGCTGAGACTGAAGTGACCTCCTCATCTCCTCATCTCCTCATATCGTATCCTTGTAACCTCACCTCCTCATCCTTATATCCTCATCTCCTCGTATCATCTCCTCGTATCGTTGTATTCTTGTCTCATCGTATCCTCAAAGAAATCACTGATACTTTCATTTATTACCCAGCTAGGCATTGCTAATTATTGCTAGCTCTAGTGCAGCTTGTTAGCATAATTACCCAGTTTCCGGATTCTGGATGTTATTTTTTTTTTTATTTATTTAATCTGCTTGAAGTTTTTTATTTAGGTACATTTCTACTTAATTAAATTTTTTATTTTATTTCAGCATTTTTTAATCTTTTAATTGCCTTACGTCTCCACGACACTATGTTTCGAGTGCGCTATTGTTCTAGGATAGTGTGACCATATTTTGATTTCCAAAATAGAAGACGATCGGCTTGGCCTCCAGACGAATTCAGACCAGCTTCTTGGTGGTTGATGAACATTATTTATTATACTTTAGTGGTGCAGATTTAACCTCTTTAATAAAATAAAATGAAATCTGTAAAAACTTATAACAAAATAATATCTCTCTTAGACTCTTCAAATAAATAATTAAATATTGTTCTAAATATGCAATGCAAAAAATTTTTTTTACAATGTCAAAGTCAGGAAATGCCTTTTTAAGCAGAGTACTGGTGTAACCCATGGACCTGTAACTGTTGTGACGTTTCACTGGATGAAAAGCCTTTGTACCTTCTGCTGCATTTACATCATCCTCTGATTTTCCTGGTCTGACCAAAAACTTTCAACTTTGCAGATGAACTCTCACCTCGCACAGCTTCTTTATGTTTCTTGGTGTCCATGTGGGCTTTCAGACCCCCAGCACCTTTATTGGGTACCGAGACATATGTACCGGCTTTGCACACGGTGTCCCGACCGGGACGGTATGTGGGAAATTTTTAGTGCAGTTCCCAAGTGCCCTATGTTTCAAGGGCCCTAGGAACTCTTTCCTCTAGCTATGAGCTTAGCGGCTCTTTATCCAGGTTTCGCATCTTGCTGTATTCCAACGTTCCTAAGTCCCTACAGTGTATGTTCTCAGGGTTCTCTGTTCTCCACGTTACTGAAGCTGTTCTTGCAATCCTACATGTTTAAGGACGCTCTTATATTTTATATCGCTTATTAAATGCCCTGTATGTTCCCATTGCATGGTGAAGTTCTTAGAACATGATGTTGATACAGCCCCAGTTTCTTAAACCCCTCTGTTCTCGAGGTTCTAGGTTTCCAGTGTCTCGTGTCTACACCAGTTTCTAGATTCAGTCAGAAACATTTGAAATGATGCTTGTGATATTAGCTGGAGATCAATCACATCACTTCAGACGGAGACTTGTAGATCATGCACAGGAGCCTGTACGCTAGTTCGGGTACTCTGAGCACATCACGGATGATGGAACCGAACTTGAAGAGCTTGGACTCACAGACTCACACCGGCGTTTACACGCGATCAGCAACACTGAGATTTCTTTTTGAAATTGCATCTTGTTTGTTTGTAACTTAAACAATACCACTACGTAGCATGTTATGTACTGATAGCGTTGTTAGCATCTCTGCAGGAATCTCTGGTGTATTATTCTTTTGGTATTTTAATTAAAAGAAAATTCTAGCCGTTTCTGTTCATGTTAGACAGCGTAAGCATTTCTATTCATTTCAGCCTGTTTTTCTTTCTGTCCTGGAATTTGATATGTTTTCAGATAAACGAGGCACAAGAGAAAACAAAAATCTTCCAGAAGGTCGAATACCTTTGTGTGTGTGTGTGTGTGTGTGTGTAAAACCAGTCTGTTTAGTGCCAGAACCACTTTTGGTCTGTCAGCTAATTTTTCAAACCAAATTTAAAAATCCCAGGAAGTGGCCAGTTTTCGGATGTTGCTCTTCGGTGGTTCGGGAGATTTCTGTAAAGAACTATTGACTCCTGAGGTGGACACAGGACACAGCTATGGGGGGTGTTGGAGTGCGGAATGGCATGTTTTCAGGATTTTATGAAAGAGGTTCTTGAGTCGATCTGCACGGCGGACATGTTGGTTTCTCCAGGTTTTGGATGAAGTCACAGCTCACGCAGCAGGAATGTTTTGGTTGTTAAAACGTTGTGATGACGTTAATTTGGCAATGTTTAGGGACGTTAGGACAACTTTGGAGTCGGGATGTTTTTGAAAAGTTTGAAGGACGTTGATAGAATGACGTTGGAACAATGTTGACTACATGACGATGGTATGATGTTGAACACATTGCTACAAAAACATCTTCAAAACAATATTAATACCAAACCGATGGCCTGAGTATGACTCCAACCCCGGTCCCGGAGGTAGGAGCGTTATGTGTTTACCTCCGGACCACTAGGGGGCGTACTACTGGACTGAACTGGACTGAGCATAACGACGAGGATCACAAAGCCTGTATTACAGTAGAGTAGTTTGGGAGCTGAGACGGACCTCTCAGTGATGTTTCTGAAACAAAATGAAACAGACGAAACTTTGCAACACTAAGAAATATGTGACATAAGATACACACGCTGTGTGTGGGAAGCTGTTGTGTCCGTTCGAAATTCTAAACCCCGTTAGTAACTTAAGGGACCATAAGTAAGAATCATTTAAGTTTGTATGGAATTTGAATGTGTATGAATCAAAATGGTCAGTTTGTCCCTGATGAACAAGCCGAGGGTGACGGTGCTGAGGGAAAAACTCCCTGAGATGGTAATAGGAAGAAACCTTGAGAGGAACCAGACTCAACAGGGAACCCATCCTCATCTGGGTGAAACAAGAATCATTGTTACAACCATATAACAATGCTCATCCAACGTTATTGTTCCTGCTGAAGAGAACTTTATTAGGTCTGAACAATATTAAGAAGACATTTTATTTAAAAATATAATACAATAAAATATTATTGATTTTTTTTATCTCAGTGCAACAAGATTTTTAATTAATTTGTTTCTTGGTTCGCAAAACGCTAACGCACATCCCTGTGCTAGCTGGAAACAGTGCTAAGTAATGATGAAGCGATAAGGTTGCTGCTGAATCTAAAGAAAGGAAAAAAAGCTTTAAAATGTTTTTAAGAAGAGATGTGTGAGTATTTTTTTTTTGGCTTGTGCTATCAGCTAAGCGTGTTCAGCTTGTTTAGCACTTCCGCTTTTACGACGTTTCGAACGTGTGAATATTTCCTAAAGCTTTAAAATTGCAGCATTTTCTTTAACGCCTGTCTAAGTCTCACTCTGTAAAAAACAAGTGTGTGTGTGTGTGTGTGTGTGAAAATCTCTGCCATCAGGAAATAATGAGCCCGAGAAGCTGGAAACATCTTCACGCTTTTTTATCGCCGCTCCCCTGCTGTGTTCTGTCACTTTAGAGCGTCCTAGCGGAACGCCTGCACAAAAAGAGACGCGGAAAAACATCTAAATCTGAGCGAATGTCAGATTTTGGCTTTGATCCTGACGATGATTAGACGTCTACAGGCTTCTCTTTCTTTCTTTTTTTTAAGAAGGTTGTCTCTGGTTTGTCGCTTGCAGAAGGAAGTAAAAGGAAAAGCAACATCTCCGTGTTTTAGGGCGCTAGCGTTAATTGCACTAAATCCGAGTTCTGTGTTAAAATGGGAAACCTCTGTACGATTCCTCACTGAAGGGAAAAATATTCACACCGGAGTTCTCACACTCATCTGATGTGAAGTTTTGGAAAATTTCTTTTTAACATTATTCACTTTAACAGCAGCTTCTCCTCCATGCTGAGTCATGCTAATTACTTATACTGTAAGTTAGTCTACGCTGTAGCTTAGCCTCAATTCGAAGTATTTAAAAAAGTTCCCTTTGTCCCTTTATTTTCCTTTTAAAATGTTTTACAAACACATATTTTCTTTCTTTTGTGCATTATTTTTGTCACTGGTGCTTATTAACTTCTTAACTACTGTAGCATGCTATCTCCTGAAAATCACACGTCCATGCTAAGACAAACGTTAGCTAAGCAGAGGTTAATATTGCTCCATGATCTATAGCTGTTCTTCCTGATTAGCATTTAAACAAGCTAGCACACCAGCTTTGCTATAAGCATACTTCAAAATATAGCAGCTTACTAACTATCTATTTAAAAAATATGCTAAGGGTAAACTGATTACCAAAACCAACTAACTAATGCTAGTTAGCAAGATGCATATACACTCTGTCAGATTGTGTTGTGTTAGCTAAGACTAGCCAGATGTAATAACCAAAATTGTCTAAAAAAAAAAAAAAGAAATTGCTAGCTGGATGGCTAAAATCAGTTAATATGTCATGAATTTATATATCATAATAATCTTCACAGTTATTGCTTGATAGCTAGCCAGCTAACCTGACATGATTTCTAGGCAGATTTTAAGCTAAGTGGCTAACAAGAGCTAACCTGACAAAATGTTTAAGGGTTTTTTATTATACTTTCATCATTTAAATATATTTTGCTAGCTTTTTCAATTTTGAATTGCTAGCTTTACTTATCTTTTTGAGCGAGTAAGCTAACATTAAGCTAGCTTGTTAATTTTAAATGTTTAAAAAAAATGTATAACATGTTCATAATCTTCACTGTTGATGTAAGTTAGCATTCTATCCCGCTCTATAATTAGTTCTCGCTGTTAATGCTAGCTAGCGTGTCATCAGCATGAGCTAACCTGGAACGTTTCCTTAAGGCTATGAATATTCATTTAGTGACTCAAAGCCACGCCCACCAGGCTCATCAGGTCGCACTACGCTAGCTGTACCACAGACACACGCCGAGTCGTGACATTAACGTGTGCATGACCACCTTCTGATCTGAAAGCCACACACACACACACACACACACACACACACACACACACACACAGGACAGGTGAGAGACAGACAGCTCTGGCTGGCGTTCAATCAGTTTTACAGGAGCTTTAATTGATGGCGCATATGTGCTGCCATATGGTGCAGAGACTCAAGGGAAAGCCGTAATAGACAGACAGCCGAAGCACATGCACACACACACACACACTCACGCACACACACACACACGCACACACAAGCTGGCACGTTTACAAACATCAGATGAACCGTTCATTCTCATTGAGACAGAGTGAGCGCGGTGCTGATGTTACGGTGACAGTATTGTTAAAAGTGTTTATTGCTAGTTTTTGTCATTAGCATTGTACACACACACACACACACACACACAAAATTCTCTCTCTCTCACACACACACACACACACACACACCTCAATATTAAAGCCTGTAGCTCGCAGCAGGAACCCTAACGTGTCCTGTGGTTGTGTTCACGCTATGACGTCATCCATCCAAAAAAAGTTCGAATGACTTTGATTAAATAACATCAGGATAATGTTGAATAAATAATCACAAAACATTACAAAATAAAACCGCACACACAGAGTGCTCGCGCGTCTCTATTGAGTGTGTATGGCGATATCTTTCGTTATAACGCAGCATCTCACAGACCTGTGCTAAGTCGCTACACAACCGTACAGGTGTGTTAGCACAGTGTCGGGTTTCGCAGAACGGATCTGTGATGTTTTTCTTTCGGCTGCTTTGCAATAAGGAGTAAGAAATGTTTGTTTGTTTTTGTTGTTTTGTTTTGTTTTACATTTGCTCGCGGGTTCCCTGGAGGACTAGCAGCTAGCACTGGAGTCCCGCTTACACTAGCCGGGCTCAAGCCCTGATCAGGGAACTGGATTCGTTCAAATGTTGGTCGAAATTGTGCTGTGGTTGTTTGTTCAATCTCATCTTAAGCGCTTGTCCAATGCTAGTCCACTTTTAAAAATATGAGGGGCGTTCAAGTCACACCGGGACTTGTGCTAAAATTTCTGCTGAACGGAAGCGTGAGCGCGATTGACATTTACAGAAGACTTTAAGTACAGTACAGTGATGAGACTCGGATGGGATTGAAGTTCCTCCAGGAGGAGCCGTTAGCACGTCGCATGTTAGTGATCAGGTCCTGATCTGCCCTCTGATTGGTCAGTCGCTTGCTGGGACAGTTGGCTGGCTGGTGGTTTGATGTGTTGACCGATCAGAGAGCTGATCAGGAGTGTGTGTGTGTGTGTGTGTGTGTGTGTGAGATCATTCCCCATGTTAAAGAGACAGGAACGGTTCATTTGATTCATGTAAAGTAAAACATAAACCAGGCCACTTGTATAAGAAAATTAGAAAGAAAGAAGGAAAGAGTAAACAAAAGAAGAAAAGATCATAAAGGTGGGAACAGTGATTAAGAAACAAGTAACAATTAAAAGACCGAAAGCAGGAAAGAAAGAATATGTAAGGAAGGAAAGATAAATAATCAGGAAGGAAGGAGGAACGTGTGCACCTGTACCATGTGACTAAAGCAGAGCTGCTGAGCGAGAGAAATAACAGGTAGTAAGTGAGTGAAGGCAGACCCCTACAGTGTGTGTGTGTGTGTGTGTGTGTGTGTGTGTGTGTGTGTGTGTATAAATCAGAGCTGCTGATTGGTTGGATGTGAAGCGTGTTGTGACATCATCAGGTGCAGCTGGAACCCGTCCGTGTCTTCTGCGTGCGTCTTAGGAAAATATTATAACACTGAGGGTTTAAAGCTTTCACACATGATGGAGTTCAAACAAACAAACACAACTATTCATTCTCAAACAAACAAACAAACAAACAAACAAAAATAAACGTGTAAATAAAGAAAGAAAGACGCGGAGCGAGAGAACACTGCTGGCTTTGTCTGTCTTTCTGTTGGGCTTCAGAGAATCAAGTGGAGGATGGGAGTGCATGTGTGTGTGTGTGTGTGTGTGTGTGTGTGTGTGTGTGTGTGTGTGTGTGTGTTTGCCTTCAAATGCTGTCGGTGTTTTCTGTGTTGCTCTTTTCCCTCGACTGATGTAAATTATTCAGCGCCTGAGGATGCTGCTACAAATCTCTCTCTCTGTTCCTGTCTGTCTCCCTGCCTCGCTTCTTCGTGTGTGTGTGTGTGTGTGTGTGTGTGTGTGTGTGTGTGTTATCGTTCATTCACTGATTCTCTTTCTTGTGTTTTGTAATTAGAGATAACATCA
>NC_071120.1:28682500-28722500 GCF_024256425.1 Clarias gariepinus
GCAGTGGGAGGAGCTTATAGATCTCAGGATGACAGTGGGAGGAGCTTGTGGATCTCAGGATGGCAGTGGGAGGAGCTTGTGGATCTCAGGATGGCAGTGGGAGGAGCTTGTGGATCTCAGGATGATAGTGGGAGGAGCTTGTGGATCTCAGGATGACAGTGGGAGGAGCTAATATTTCTCAGGATGTTTTGTTCCTCTATTTCAGTGAAACATGAATAAAAAGGAAAAAATGTGTGCCCTCTGAAAGGGAGTTTTGATTGACAGCTGGTTAATTCCTTAACTCCCTCATCTGTTATTTGTCTATTTTCATCTTAATGACCTGACTGAACCCAGACACACACACACACACACACACACACAAAGGTGTGTCAGAACACTCCATGCCTTCACGCTGACAGACAGGACGATCTGAGAACACGTTACACTCCAGTGCGTCTCTGTACACTTAAGCAGCTGTGTTTTTAGAAGGCAGGATAATAGGGACACACACATGCACGCATGCACACACACACACACACACACACACACACACAGCCGTCTCGAGGCAGCAAGCGAGGCCTTAGAGGCATTTGAATGTGAAATCCTGCGGTGAGCAACACACTCGAGCCCTTCGCCAGCTCCTTTAAAGTGCAAATGCCTGCCGAGACTCATTTGCATATTCAGAACTGCTCATTTGCATGCACATAACTAGAGTCCGTTTACATGCGGCGAGGCGAAATGGCAAACGTTTAAATGTATGGGGCAGTGATGTAAGAGTGGGGTAAAGCTGAGAGATGGAGGAGGAGGTGCCTGTAGATCTCAGGATGAGAGTGGGAGGAGCTTGTAGATCTCAGGATGAGAGTGGGAGGAGCTTGTAGATCTCAGGATGACAGTGGGAGGAGCTTGGAGGTCTCAGGATGACCGTGGGAGGAGCTTGTAGGTCTCAGGATGAGAGTGGGAGGAGCTTGTAGGTTTCAGGATGACAGTGGGAGGAGCTTGGAGGTCTCAGGATGACCGTGGGAGGAGCTTGTAGGTCTCAGGATGACAGTGGGAGGAGCTTGGAGGTCTCAGGATGAGAGTGGGAGCAGCTTGTAGATCTAAGGATGAAAGTGGGAGGAGCATGTAGGTCTTAGGACGACATAAGGAGGAGCTTGTAGGTCTCAGGATGACAGTGGGAGGAGCTTGTAGATCTAAGGATGAAAGTGGGAGGAGCATGTAGGTCTTAGGATGACATAAGGAGGAGCTTATACATTACTGGTTGATAGTAGGAGGAGTTTGTAGATCTTGGGATCCCCCCCCAGAAAGCGGACCTTTTAGATCTTAGGATCTCAGTAAAAGAAGCGAGTAGATCTTAGGGTGACAATGGGAGGAGCTTGGAGATATCAGGATGACAGTGGGAGGTGCTTATTGCTCTCAGGGTGTTTTGTTCCTCTCTTTCAGTGGAACAAGAATTAAATGGAGAATATGGGGGATTCATCATATTTCCATGTGTTTTGAAGGTTCTGCTTGATTCCTTCCATCCAGAAAGACAGAGAACCCTGACGTGGAGAACCTGAACATGGAGAACACCGACCTGCTCTGATAACGAGCTTCACAGCCAGGAGCACATGAATAATTCTCTCTCTTCTTTTCCTTTCTTTATAGTGTGACAGCGAGAGTGACATCGACGACAAGGTAGGACTCGCTGTTTCTCATTCTGTGTGTGTGTGAGAGAGAGAGAGAGACCTTGTTCATCTTGCTGCTGTTGCTCATTTGCATCTCAGAGTGGATGTTAGAGAGAGAAAGAGGCAGGAAAGTCGAGAGAGGTAATGGGACTAATAAAAGGGAACAAAAGAGACAGAGTAAAGATGAAGAAAATTATGAAAAGAAGAAAAAAGGAGGAGAGAGAATGAGAAATAGGGGGATGAAATAGAGAGAAAACAAGAATGACAATAATAGGCAAAAGACAGGAGAAAATTGAGAAAGAGATAGACAGAATTAAAACAGTAAAATGCAAAAAGTAAAAGGTAGAGTGGTAGAGAGACAGGTAGAAGAATGAGACAAGTAGAGAAAGAAAGCAAGGTAGAGAGAGATAGTGAGAGAGATAGACAGGGTAGAGAAAGAAAGCATCAGGATGAGAGGTAGAGAAAGAAACAGTTAGAGGTGGAGAGAAACACGTGGCGCAAGAGACTAGAAAGAGACGAGAGAGTGAGACAGACAGAGAAAAAAACGAGACAGGTAGAGAGAGACACTAAGAGTAAGTGCCACGCCCACAGGAAGTTCCTCAGGAACTGATCTTTCCATTTCTCATTAGCTCACTATAAACCCGGTTTGGGGGCGGGGCTATTTTTGACTTTTAACTGTGACGTCACCTGACAAACTCCACTGCTTCAAACCAGTCATGTCCGATTGCAAATATTAAAGCGGAAGAGGACATGGGGGCGTGTCATACTTTTCATTATCGTACTTTTCTGTTTTATGTTACGGCTGTGTCCCAAACCAGATGATTAGAAGATGCTCTGGATTTAGAGAGTGTGTTTCTCGTCACTGTGTTCTGTGTGATCTTTGTAGCGTTAATGATTTGAGTGTGTGTCTGTGTGTCTGTGTGATTGTCATTATAAATGTAAACTAGCCGTTATCGTCGTGTTTTCATGCTAAATTGCGTCTCTGTCATGTCTGTCTCGCGAGCGTTAATTCCCTTTCGTTAAGCAATTACTCACCGCTAAACGAAGCTGATAGCGCTGCTAATCTCCTGTAAGCTTCGCTCCCAGTTTGTTCATCAATAACATGTCGATAGCGAGGTGCAATTTACATTAGCGCTAGCCAATAGGGTTTTTTCTCTTTCCTCACTAAAGCTAAAAGCATTATAATTTTACTGCAAATTTAAAGAAGGGATTTCCAAAGCAAGTTCACTTTCAGGACAAACGTGAGGAGGTGTTTAAGGCTGTGTCCTGAACCAACTGCTAGAATTTATTTCCTAGTTAGTGTTCCTAGTAAAGTGCAGACAATTTTCAGGCTCTGTTCCAAATGTTTCCAAATGTGAGTTTGTACCCAGCTAGTGTTGTTAGCAGAACGTTGGCCGTTTCACGGTTCCGTCTCAATTTACTCATTAGACCAGCATCCATTTTAAGGATGTGTTAAATTTCATCTTTTTAAGGCTCTGTCCGAAACCAAATGCTCAGGTTCGTCATCATTTAGTGTTCCTCTTTAGCACGCTAGTCACTGCTGATTGATTCAGTACACAATCAACAAACACAACAACATTCTTCCAGGACCAAGGTGCTACATAAAACATAAATTAATACAGCTAGCTAAAAACTTCAGGGTTAAGGGCCTTACTCAAGGGCCCAACTATGGTAGGTGGTGTTGGGGTTTGATCCTGGGACCATCCAATCAGTCGACCTTAACCACTTAGCTACACCGACCCTAAATATTTCATGATTAGCTTATCTGCAATATTAATCATAAAGTAACATGTTTATGATGACGTAGTTATGTTCTTCATGACTAGCATTTTTTCCACAATACTAGTTCATGTCGAGCATGTTTAATGTTTATGAATCTAGGTTTGGACTAGCATGCTTTCTATAATGCTAGTTTATGATTAGCTTGTTTATTATAATGCTAGTTTATGGTTTCTGATTTTACTGCAATACTAGTTTAGGGCTGGCATGATATTTACCATATTGCTAGCTTTTGATTAGCATGTTTACTATGTTTACTATAGTGCTAGCTCATAAATAGCATGTTCACTACAACGCAAGTTTATGTTTAGCATGTTTATTATAATGCTAGTTTATTACTAGCTTTTCCACTTTGACACTAGGTTATATATGAAGATATTAGCCTAGCTTATATAAAGCTATTATATGAGTAATATGTTTCGTACAGTGCTAGTTTATGACTAGCATGTTTAATGTGAAGCTAGTTTGTGTTTATTAGCACACTGAATATAACAGGAATTCGTTTAAAGTGTTTACTATAATGCTAGTCCATCATTAGCTTTTTTCTTTGCTAGTTTTTGTTCAGTTTTTTTCTTCCTTCCTTTTACACTCGTCCTTTTTCACTCTCTCTCTCTCTCTCTCGCTCGCGGACTAGCTCTCTTCTTCTATTTCTGTGGGGGTTAATCATGTGTAATTTACCCCTTCTCACCCCCCCCACGCCTCCCCCACAGTGTGAGTAATAAACAGCCCCCCCGCTGGCCCCTCCCTCACGGTGGGCGGAGCCGACAGGGCTGTGATAGTTTCTTCATGCAGGTGAAGATGAAGCGGCATGATGTTTCCACACGGCCATCATCCGTCCTCATCTCTTTAATCAAATTAGATTAAGCGCACCTGGGGAAGAGCGCTCCGCCGTGCCGCCTCTCATTCCCCACCAATTTATCCTCAATATCCCTCCATCGGCCCGGGATTCGGCTCCGGGAACGCCGTGAAATTAGAAGTGACACACACGACGTGAGGTTTAACACGGACACACCGCTCGCACCCTAATGCCCACGCGCCCCTCCCACACGGCTGTGTTCCAAATCCCCACTCCATCTCTCCATCACTGCTTCTACCCTCCAAACATTCCCTCATCCCTGACTCCATTCTGCGCTTCACTCTATCCTTTCCTCTATTCACTGATCTGTTTATCTCTTTATTCTCCTCCATTTCTCGTCTTCCCTTCATTTCTCTTCAAGCCAATCCATCTCTCTACATCCATCACTCCAGACTTCCTTTATTACTCTCTATTGCGTTAATTATGACGCTAGTTTATGTTTGGAGCTTTAAGTACAGTAAGAGTTAAAGTTTATGTTTAGAGCATTAACCAGTGGTGGCTGGTTAATAAGGGGCGCTGGGGCGCCGCCCCCTTAAAGGAAGGCAGAGAAGAATGCTACTTTAACATGTAATTATTTAACATAATTATTATTTATTTTAATAATGAAATAAAGTAATTAAGTCCGCTGTAATTTTTAATATAACGTATTTACAAGAAAAAAATTCCAAATTGTATTACATTTGTGTTGGTGTACGCGGGGCGCCGGACAAACGAGTGTCTATGTAGGCAGGTGAAATTTTCGAAAAGCGTGTGACTTGAGGCTGAGCTCTAATTGGATTTTTTCAAATCATCTTTGGGGCGGAGCGCTGTGCGGCCCTCACCCTCCCACTTTTGTTCTTAGCGAATCAATATTGTTTTTAAATATTTGGGCTCATGTGATTGGATCATTCTCAACGAGTCTTATTAACGCTCAACAGATTGTTAGTTAATATATTTAATATATTTAATAGTGATTGACGTGGAAGCAGCTAAATATGAGAGGAAATTCTGTAATTTCTTTGCTAAAATACCTCTTCCAATCCTCTAATTAAGCAGCAGTCATGTGATCACGGCCGATCTTACACTCTTTTCCAGAACTTCTTATGGCAAGCGGAGCTGCTGACTGGATGTGATGTGAGTCAATGCCTTTATTTTATACTAGTGGTAATAATGCTTAATCACCTGATAAATGCTATTTACAGGTGATTATTGAAAGTTTAAAAAATACTGCACCAGCCGCCACTGGCATAAACTCTGCCGCTAATTTGTGTCTAAAGCACTTGCTATGGTTAGTTTGTGTTTAGAGCTTTAACTATGATGCTAGTTTCTTTACAGCGTTACCTATGACACTAGTTTGTGTTTAGATTGTTGACTATGATGCTAGTTTGGGTTAAGAGCGTTAACTATAATGCTAGTATGCCTTTAAAGTGGCATACTCGCATTATGCTAGTTTGTGTTTAGCCTATTGTTTTTCATGTCCTTTGTGCTCATGTGACTAATTTTCCTGGTGTTAAAGGACTGTGTCTGATTTTTCGGTTGTGTTGTATTAACGGTCTCCTCCACCATGTCCTGAGGGAAGCTTGTGTGATCGTCTGATGTTAATAAAGTGCATCTGAGAGACATTTATTGGGGTTTTTTGTTTACAGAAGTTGTGTTTTGTCAGTTCTGGCAGCAGAGACAAAGTCCAGACTTCAGTCGTGTTTGTGGTTTGAGGATGCGTCCAAAACTTCTCCATGTCAACAGCGGGTGTTTGAGAGACGTTTCACCAGTTGTTCAGTTTTATGGCATTTGTGCGTGGAGCTCCATTTGTGCATCTATTCTCTTTTACTTTTAGCTATAATTTATTAGTGCTAGTTGTTGAAAGCAGCCATTTTTGTTCCCTACAGAGTGTAAATCGGAAAGCCTGGGTTTAACTCAGACACAATAAAATATAAGCTAAATAACATTTGTGGGTTTCATCTGCTTTAGTCGTGAAACATTCAGTTTGTGTTCACGGTCGTCGTAGTGTGCTAGAATAAGTCTCACTCAGATAAAGTACTAAAAATAAAATGTTAAACATTCATCCTAACAGAAGGTGGCATCATGAGGACGTGAAGGGTTTAGAGGGTGGAGCCATTAAAAAAGGGGCGGGCTGTTACAAGTGTTGGGAGCTTTAGAGGGGGGGAGAGACACTTGAGGGGAGGGCGTGGCCATGAAGATTAAATAATCTAAAATGTCTAAAAATGACCAAGTGAAATGGTTAGCTTTTAACTTTAGGTTATTTAAAAAATATATATACATTTCCACAGCTAGCTGCTTCTATGCTGTAGAATCATAACTAGCAATGTAGCTTATGTTACCTCAATATGAGCAAAACAAAAAAATTATAATTGAGGAAAATTATAACAAGATTAACTCTAAAAGACAGAGAGAAAGGTTAGCATGGAATGCTAAGCTATATAGACTATATAGACACAAACTAGCTAATCTAATAACAGACTCCTCTTTAGCATTAATCGTATCATTGCTAATCAGGATTGTTTACTCAGCACAATAACAAGGTTAAAGTGTAGCTAAACAAGCTAGCATTCCTCACAAACCTCAAGCTAAAAAGTTCCATCTTAGCTAAGCATCTTGGCTTGTGCCAATTAAATGTAGTATGCTATTTGGGTTTATTCAGACCGAAAGGGGCATCGCGGCAAGCGAGCTAGCAATCTGCAAGCTAGCAGTTTGTGGATTACTTCAGGAACTTTTTATATATATAAAATTGATGCTAATAGCATGGACATGAACATTTGACTAAACAAATGTGTGTTTTTGATTTAAAATAACAGCACAGGTTTGTTTCTTTTCTCTCTTTTTTTATTTTTTGGCTTTGTTGGAAACATAGAACGCTGTTTTGAATCATTTGCCAAACGCTATAAACATTTTTTCTCCAAATCAGCCAGCTATAAAACTGCACATTGGATGCAGATGTTGTCGGCTAAAGAAAACATTTTATCCATGTGTGTGTGTGTGCGTGTGTGCAGTGCACGTGTGTGTGTATAGCGCACAATCCCATCTGCGTGTCATACCCGAGTATTGCGAAAATGTAAACGCTTAAAACGTCCTTTATTCAACAGACACGGGTCAGCGCTAACTGCTAGCCAGCATTCCGCTTGATGTTTTCCAGAGCGGGATCCAGGAGCTTGACACAACGTTCCAACAAAGTGCCACAGACAATCAGGAATGGTTAGAAAGCGCCGTATGGTTGCTATTAGCTTAACCCGAGCCGCTTGCGGTAATGTTCCCCTGGAGAGCACGGCTCTTTTTGTGAAAAGTCTTAAAGAACGTGTACATGATTGGAAATACACACGGCGGCCATGTTGGATTTAATGACTCTGAGGTAATGTGGAAGTGCTTTTATCCGTAATTTATTAGCGCTCTTTACTCGAGCCAGACATTTTACCCTCTGTTTTTTTTTTCTTCTCCTCCTCATGGTCTTGGAGTCTCTTTTGAAGTTAACTGCGGCGCTATGAAATCAAATCCAGATTAGCTTTTGGTTTGGTTTGCTTCGGTTCGGCTTGGTTTGGTTTGGTTATCATCCAAAATAGTGAGAAGCTTTTCAATGAGCCGTCATTGTCCTTGTGCGCTTCAGGATAAAACCCAAACTAGCTTCATAGTAAACATAATGAATCCAAAGTTAGCATTAAACTAATAACAAATTAGCATTATAGGAAATGCTCTAATGGCAAAGGAGCAGTAAACACTCTGAACACAAATTAGCTTTATAGTAAGCAGGCTAAAATACAAACTAGCATTCTAGTAAACATTATAACCACAAACTAGCGTAAAAGTAAACATTATAAATGCAGATTAGCTTTATCGAAAACATTATAAACACAAACTAGCATTATATTAAACTCTAATAAAACATTAGCGTTACAGTAAACAGTCCAATGCTAAAGTTGCGGTAAACACTTTAATTAACAAATTAGCATTGTAGTAAAAGGACTGAAACAGAAGCTAAAATTATAGAAAACATTTTAGCTGTAGCATTAGGGTGAACACTAATTACAAATTAGCAAAACAGCAAACACCATAATGACAAAGTACCAGTTAACACTTTGAATGCAAATTAGTTTTATGATAAACAGGGCAAAACACAAACTAGCAGTGAAGTTTAGTTTAGTTCTAGCATTAGAGTAAACACTAATTACAAATTAGCACTATAGTACACTCTAATAACAAATAAGCAGTAAACACTTTACATGCAGAGTAGCTTTATATTAAACACTAATGAAACATTACATTTTTTGTAAAAAGCTGCAGTAAACATTTAAAACACAGTAAGCACTACAGTAAACGAGTTAACACAGCACTAGCATTATGGTAAACTCTTATAAAACATTAGCATTTTAGTAAACAATGCTAAAGTTAAACATTTTAAATACAAGTGAATGGTGTAGTAAACAGGTTCAATTTTGAAAATAGTATTATAGCAAACATTCCATCACTCTAAAGCATTGAAGTACACACTCTGAATGCAAAATAGCTTTATAGTAAACAGGCTAAAATAAGTAAATGTTATAAATGCAAATTAGCATCATATAAAATCCTAATAAGATGTTAGCATTATAGTAAACATTGTGATGCTAAAGTTGCAGGGGGAAAAAATTCAAATACAAATTAGCATTGTGGTAAATAGGCTAAAACGTAAATTAGCATTAAAGTAAACTAATTACAAGTTAGCACCATAGTACACACAGCATATTTGTGAAGTGTTTGTATTGTAGCACTGATGTTAGCATTTTAAACACTAGCATGTGAAATAGCACTGATTCTGTCCTGCTACTCCTCTTCTCTTTCTCAACCTGCACAAGCGTGAAAACTCAGCTGATTGATGCTAACGCTAAAATGCATTACTAGCCCAAAAACGCCCGGAGATTTAAAAGAAAGAAAAAAGGCTCCATGCCACGCCGCACGCTATCTCGGCTCGTGCCGTTTTGTTTTAGGTGTGCAGGTGATGTATTAAAGTAAAAAAATGAGGAAGAAAAGAAAAGAAAGAACAAAAAACAAGACCCTGGAGGACAAACGCAGGAAAAGCGAGCGCCAAAACACACGTCTGCTTCCAATTATCTGGAGATCGAGTCGAAAAAAAGCGTCTGCTTTGATCTGCTCCAGCGAGGGGAAAGGTGCAGGGCTCGGCGGATTACTGCCGAAAAAAAATAATCATAATACTCGTATCAAAGAGGCGCACATAAAAGTTTACAGTGGGTTTAGAGTCACGGGGGGAGACGGGAAGGGAGTCGTAACGACGCTAGCTAGCCACCAGCGCTCATTTAGCGCTCACGTTTTCTCTTTTTAGCAGTTTTTAATGACTTGGGAAGTCTGTTCGCTTCTCAGGAAAATGGGCTCTCTGGGGATTTTTTACAGGCCTTCTGAGGAACCTTAACACGCCGCAGCTCCTTTAAGTGTAATTTAGCCGCTAGTCGTCTACTAGTCGTCGACTCGCTAGTTCTCGAGCCAGCGTGTGCACTTTATGAGTTCTGACAGGATTCTTTTTTTTTTTCTCGCACACTGGCGTAAAAATTCCCCTCCCTGCTGGCAGAGCGGGTAGGTTAGACGGGGCCTCGATTAAATTAATTTGACTTCATTAGCACAATCCCGCTGCAGTCATCGAGAGGCAGCTGGCGGAGGCTCTGAAGAGCGCTAACACATGGCCCTGACAGACGGAATATGCCGCGATGGATGGAGGGACGGCTGCCAAACGAGTAAACGAGTGTGACGTGCCTCAGAGGCTTTAGGGGAGACGGCGCTCCGAGTGACGAGCTCGGCGTAATCCCACCGCATTAACCCGTGTGCCGAGCTAGCGTGGAAGGCCATTGTGAAAAGCTTGCTCATTTTAGACCCTTTTCCTGCAAGTCAGGGAATTTTAATTTATAAATTATTAGCGTGCTACGGAGGCTAACGATCAGACCTATAACTTAACCGACTCGTTTATTCATCTCTACTCAGAGGTGAGAGTCGTATCCATAAACATGAACCAGGAGGAGACACAAACCATGGGACGTCCTCGATCTCTACCGCCACGCTTCTGAAAACATTTCACAAACTTAAAAACCACGCTGGATTTGCATAAATGTAAACCTGATCTTTTTATTTTCCTTTTGTATTTTTAAGACTTGATCCCGGATGGTGTAACAATCACTCGAGCCAAACGGCGACATGGAAATGACCGGCTTTGTGCCAAATGTGAACCCCAGAGGGCCCTCGGCGCTGGATTTGTAGCTTTGTGTCGTAAATTTCCTCTGGCAAAACCCGAGCACACAGTGAAAGACGAACCTGTGTCGGCCTGCGGGAGCTCGTGTGGGAGTGCAGGGAATAAATAAATAACTGCAGAAGTAAATAAATAAATAAATAACATCTCGCTGTAACCTCAGATCTGGCCCTGCGGCGGGCGGATTTCTTCTCCTCCTCCTGCTCCTGATGATGATGATGATGATGAAGTAGACGTGTTTTTTTTTTCTTTTTTATCAGGGAAGCATCTGAAGATCTCCCCCACCCCCCCACCCCACCCACATCATCTCTCTCCCTCTCTCTCGTCTGCACAAGGTTGCCAAGAAGTGTTTTAACGACGGCGGGATTTAGGGAACGAAGCGTCGGTTCCAGATGGCGTCCGCCGTGGCTTCTTTAACCGCTTTTTTATTGATAAAATATTGGGTGAAAAATTGCGCGGGGATTATTAGGCTCGGCTGGCCAAGCTGTTCACGGTGGCCTCATTCCAAATGCGCTTCCATAAATTTTTAGCAGTGCCTTTAAATCTACGAGGTTCCCCACTTGTTAAATTCAGCCCACACTCCCTCGGTTCCCTCCCTTCCTCCTTTCCTCCTTCCCTCCCTTCGTCTCAACCCCTTGGATCTTGTACACTTCCATCCAACTCTGGTTTTTCCCCTGATTAAATTCAGTCTCTTGGCCTTTTTTGAACATCTTGGATGCAAGCTGCTGCTGGCACGGCTCGGGAGAGAGATGGTGTGTGTGTGTGTGTGTGTGTGTCAGTGAGAGCACTGCTGCTTTCCAGGCTTGTTAAGATGAGCCAAGGAGAAATGTTTGGCCCCTTAACGGCTTAATTCCTACGTGATTTCATTAGCCGTCGGTGCAAAACGAGGCGCAGAACCAATTAATCAGATACGCACACTAGACGCTGTCTGAACTACTGGCAGGGTCAGCGGCAAAAATAGGAACTCAGCCATCTACCAGGAGGGAGAGAGAGCGAGGGAGGGAGAGAGGGAGAGGGGGATGGAGGGAGGGAGGAACGCTGCAGCCCACTCCAAGGCTCTGAGTGCACTTCCAAGAGCTGTGTTTATTTCATCAGTTATCAAACCGTAATCCAACTTATTCCTCAGATCCACATTATTCAATAATCCATTATTTAACACGGAGACACGTCCAGTTTTCGTTCGCGTGATTTATCCGAATATCCACTTTGTGATGCTTTATTAATCATTTAAAGTCCCCATGAAACGGCGTTTTAGATATGACTTGATTCCCCCCTTTATGTTGATGTATTTCCTTCTGAAACATAAAGTCAGAGTAGCTGCATTTTTGAAAACAGTTGATACACAAGGCCACACCCCCTGCCTAATCTAGACACATGTTGAGAGACCTAGCTAAACACAGAGGACAGAGTGCTAGACGGCGAGACACCATGTGTGTGTTTGGAGTAACGGCGTACTGGTTCGAGGCACGGGAATAAAGACAGAGTTCTCTATCAGTCTGAGGAAAAAGGGACACCAACACGGACAAACCCCACCCTCTTCAATGGGAATAAACCCCAAACACGAGGAAAAGCGAAACAGTGTTTGTAAACACGCTCAAAAAAAAAAAACACACACAGAAGAACCACTTTAACTTTTTTCTTCTCTAAAGCAAGACACGCCCCCCCATAGGCGGGCTTACACTACACTGATCACTTAAGATGATCATACTAATTTATACCTGGATATAAATCATTAAAAATTCTCTGAATGTTTTCTTGCATAAGGAGCGCACTGTGACGAAAACACGTGCAGGACGAACACACAGATTCCGATGCACAGTTATATGGATCACTTGGCATCCCAGATGTTCTACAGTGGTTAATTACACTAGCAGTCAGTCACAGCATGGGGGAAGTATATCAGTTGGGTCCGCAGTGTTATTTTTTTCTGTTTATGTGTGGAGCGAGTTACACCATTGTGTTTTTGAATCCGGTTCATCTTTCTGTCTGATTATAGACAATTAAATTATTATCAGACGTGTCCTGTCTAGTCTCTTCATGAACCCGTTTCCTCCACCTTGCACCCGAATCATCTTTTTCACACAGTTAACTCGGGTCCAGAAGCAGCATAACGGATGATGGAGGCTCGTCCGTCACCGCCATTACACATCACACCTTGGTGCTGTTACTGATGATGAGTAACGAGTGGCGAATTTGTCTTTCTGTCGAGCTTTATAGCTTTAAATTGCCACTGATTCCCTGGGATCTGGGTTTAGCCGTCTCTCCTGTCTCCTTCACTCCTCCTTTACATCATGTTCTTGCTGTAAAATTATAATTGGGACCTCTCTCTCTCTCTTTCTTTCTCTCTCTCTCGCTCTCTCTCTCGGGCTCGGAGGAGAGAAAGGGCAGCTTAATGGACTAATTTGTAAGCGCTAGCGAGGGAATCGAGTTCATGGACGTGTTATAATTTGACGGAGAATGGCAGTTTGGAGAGAAGAGGGAAAAAAAAATCGTCATAGACGACGTCTCATAAAATGAGCCCTTTATTTCTCCTCTCGGCGGACGGAGGAACGCGAGATTGCTTTTAACGCACCCTCGTTCACTTTTCCCATCAGCTCGAGTGAAGCGTGCTAGCTGAGGGTTAGAAATGATGACGGATCAGAGCTGTAGTGTTGCATTGTACGTTGGTTTTTATTCTTTCACTGCAATGTTCTATATGAAAGCGGTGATGAGATCCTCCTGCAAAATTAGCTACGAGTTGGCTATTAAGCCAGGAAGTGCCCTAGTGTATTTACACTGAGTGTATTTGCAGAGTATACTAGTTTACCCATGTAGGCTAAGCTAAATTAGCCATGTAAACTAGTGTAGCCCTGATATTACCTAGCCTCCTAGCCACATACTATATATTAACTATTTGATAAACTGAGTCATCTACGTCAATAAACAACCTCAATCAGTTAGGCTAAAATGATAGACAATTAGCTTTCAACTAAGCTAAATCATTAGTGTGTTATAGTGTAATTGAACTCCATAACTCCTCTTACATCCGCTAGCAGGTGGGCTAATATTATATCAACAGTAGTATAAGGATTAACCTCCTCATTTTTTCTGTTATTTCGTCCTTTAAACTTAACCTTGAATTGACCGCTGTCTTAAAAATTTTTTTTGTGAGCTAACAGCCCACTCTAAATCAAGAATTTTTAACTTTAAGTATAAAGTTGGCAAAAATAACTTGGATTTCTTGGTGAATAGTTAACAAAACAGCACATGGCTGAACCATCCAGAAGGTCAATATTTACCTTAGATATGTTGTTTAAATTGTGAGAAAAGGCCCAAAACAACAAGAATGACTCTGTATTTGCATTTCGCATCGACTGGAAAGCGTTAGCTAACTTGCATGTTTGTAAATTTTCATATTTAAAATTGTCAAGGTTGTGTCACTGCTCAAGCAGAAACATTTGACTTCCAAAAGACTGGGCTAAGAGCGGTGAGACAAGCCTGTTAATTGCTACGCTAACCTATTTTAAAGTAGCGACTTAGCTAAGAGGCTGCCATAAAGGAATCTGATGCAAGTGGACGGGGATGGGGCCTTCGAGTGGCACAGTGGTAAAGTGCTCGCAGGGAAGATCATGAGTTCGATTCCCGGGGGATTCCTCTTGCAGCCGAAGGTCTAGAGAGAGCTGATTGGCTGAGCTCTCTCAGAGGGGAGGGATGAGAGGTACTTAGTGCTCTACACGGCTCTACAGCCAGTTGGCGGAAGGAGCAGATAGCGCTGTCCTCCGAGTGTGTGACTCCGCCCCCAACGGTGCGTGAGCGAGCAGTTCGAAAATATGCAGGAGGAAACGTGATATTCTTCAGTCCTCCCAACTGAGTGACAGTAGCCTTAATGTGGGAGCCCCCTAGTGACGGGGAGGAATTGGACACGAGAAAAAAAAAGAAAGTGGATGGGAAGTCAGTGAGGGTGCACTAAGAGCAATAATGAGGGTTTGAGACTCAGTTCATCATTCCTGTCGTGTCCTCCCTCAGCATCTCTCTCTCTTATTCTCCATCGCTCTGTTTTTGTTCTGAGGGGATTTTTCAGCGTACGCTAGCATTTGGCGCACTAATGTACAGACAAGCCTTTGGGATCGTTCGAATGAAGGAGCGAGGGAAGGAATTGGAGTGAGCTTTGGAGGCCACAGGCAGGCATGAGTAATTCATCACGGGTCCGGGGAAAGGAATGGAGGAGCGGCGCAGCACATTCTCTCATTCACCCTCCCCCCCACCCACTCTCTCTTGCTTTTCTGTCTCCAGCTATCTGTCTGCGCTAATGCAGCGTCTGATGGCCCACAGGAGATCTGCACTTCCAGGAAGTGGAGTTAGCGGGCAGGAAGAGCATTAGCGGCATGGTCTCTAGAGGAGCGTGAAAGATGAGTGCAGGAGCAATAGCGCGTTATGGCTCTCCGTTGTGGGATTTAAGAGACAAATCGGCCACGCGACGACACTCTTAAAGTGAAAACGTAGCCCATTCAGAGGGACACGGATGAGAATATTGTTGATGTTGCAAAAGAGGTGACTCCGGAAAGCATCGAGGGATTAGCGGTAACAGATTTATCACTAAAGTATAGCGCTTTTGCTATAGATAAGATTGTTAGCATTTTGTCGCAACAAAGTATAAAAAAAACACTGTCAAGCTAATTGGCTAAAGACTGTCTGAGACAACACTTTAAAAATGACAGCAGACACAGCAATGCTAAGCACACTATCAAAATATATACGCGGTACATTTACTATTTGATGTTTGAATTACTAATAGCATTGTTGCCAGGCATCAGGGAGCACTCCGGTTTTATTGCTGGAAAAGAGACTTAGCTATCCAGTACATACTATTAAGTTTTTTAAGTCATTTATCAGGACCAGCAGGAGTGGAAACGACACAGAACTATCCGGAACATCAACATTTACCTCAGAAATGTTGGTACATTACTGTAAGTTGGTACACTTAGCATCCATCGCTAACCAAACTTACTGCATAGTAAGAGAACACACTGTGATTCCTTGTTTGTTCTAACAACAGAAAAATATGGGCAACCCATAAGAAGTGTTATCATAGTTTAGGTACCATGGTAGTCCCATCGTACCTGTTCTGTGCTGATATAGTACATGTATAACACTACGGTACACGGTTCTACCATGGCCCAGACTGTATTTTGGTACAAAGGTACACAAACATGTTATGGAGCTTTATGTACTGTAATGGTACCATTTGACCTGTTAAGGTTTCCACTAAAGGTTAGTGCACAATACTTTGGTGAATACTATTGTACTATATCACACCAGTAGTATGTAGTAACATTTCTACAACAGTTACAATATACCTAAGACGTGTTGGGGAATTTAATAACAGAAACCTTGCTGTATGGCTAACGCTATGATTCAGCTAGCTTATGTAGCTGTATAAATAAACAGTGAGAGTGGAACTGATACAGAACCACCCGAAACGAGGACATTTACCTCAGACGTGTTTATTAATTACATGGTAAATGCTCAACAACTGACGTTGCACTGCGTCAAATTAGCATGAGCTAGCCAAGCTAATATCCTTTTTTCTGTATTTAGAAATGTCAAGCTGTCTTTTCAAATTCCAAATTTATAAATTGTGGAACGTCTCATAAACGCGGTGATACACTGCCATTTTTTAGCACAGCGTTGATTACTACGCTAACTCACTTTCCTTCATGGAGTGCCTTCTCCCTGGCTTAGACGTCAGGGTCGTCGGGTTAATCTACTGCAGCTCGTTTTCCATGACCGTTTTATACAGCGTTGCAAAACGGCGTCGTAAAATTTTACAAGGCGCTGATATAGATATGCTCATTTCCTCGCTGCACTTTTCAAATGACCTTCAGCGGCGGGAAATCGCTCGAAGCACTTTTACACCGTAATGGCTGCACGCTCGCACAGACGAGACGAGCCATAATGTGATTAGATATGTGAGATATGAAGCTTATCAGCATGTACACAGAGCGCTCATACACACACGCGCACGCGGTTTCTTCTTTATTTGTTTCCATTGAAGATACGGGGCTAATGTAGCTGACAAGAAATGGAAGCTCATACAGTAGCTAGCAGTTTAGTATAGTGCTAACTGCATACCTAAATTACCACACACTCTCTTTTCACTATATAAACTTGTGTGCATACCCTCACTGTGTGTCCCAAACCACTACTTACTATTCACGCGATCATGAACAAGGGCAATGCATTCAACCTATTATAAACATGTCCTAAATCCCTCTCTCATAGAGACACACACACACATGAAGGTGGACAGTAGGGGTTAGGGGACGTTTCAGCTCTCTGATCTGGAGAGGTGTTAAAACTCATCAGAATGTAGCAGCGGGACTGCAGAGCTGTTAAAGCTAAAGCGCTCATTTCCATGCATTATATAATTCTCAATAAAACACGTTAAAGCCTCGTTTAAAAAGATTAATTATAACCCACAATAAAGTTTAACCTGGTAATGTGGAATCTCCATCATCATCATCATCATCCTGGACATTGGGTTAAGTATATTAGTCATAAACCTATGACACACATGGAATGTCCATACACACCATGGGCTAATGGTGAGTGTTTGGTTTGGGATATGTCCACAATGAATTGAGAAGGGCATTAACCCATATATAGTGACTAATGAATAGTGTGTGGGTTGGGACACACCCACAGTGATGTTGTTATACAACAACAAAATAGCACCATGGTACCCACTGAACTGCCACCCTGCCTACCCTGGTACCCTATAAAGTCCAGTGATGCCTACCATGTTCATGTCTGAAGAGTTACACTAATACTAATGGTGTATTATGGGATGTACTATACAGTAGGTTACCATAGTGAGGAGTGAATAAGGTGTGCGGTTTGGGACACGCCCAAAGAAATTATTATATTATATTATATAGTGTCTAGTAAAATAGTGTGTGTGGTTGGAAACACAGAGGTGGTATTATACAGTTAATAATAAATACGCTGCGTGGTTTGGGACACGCCCACAATGATACTGTTATGTAGTGACTAGTGAATAGGGTGTGTTGATTGGGACACACCCACAGTGTTAATTATTATATAGTGACTAGTTAACATGGCATGTAGATTGGGACACGCCCACATTGAGGATGTTATGTAGTGACTAGTAAATAGGGTGTGTGGTTTGGGACACGACTACAGTGGTATTATATACTGACTAGTGAGTAGGGCGTGTGGTTCGGGATATGCCCACAGTGATGATGTTATATAGTAACAAATAAATAGGGAGTGTGGTTTGGGACATCTCCACAATGTATGTATGTGTGTGTGTGTGTGTGTGTGTGTGTATGTCACGGGGCTGTAAATTGCGAGTGACAGGTCGATACTTACGGCTGTAGCTTTGATTTAATCACACACCTGTCAGTGGGTATTTGTCTGTCTGCCTTCGGCTATTCCCTCGGGTCTATCCCCCCCCCCCCCCACCCTGTACATCCCATCTGCACGGACAGACAGAGAGAGAGAGAGAGAGAGAGAGAGACAAGTCATTAACAGGACTGTCAGAAGGCGCGCTAGTTGGTTAGCATCTAATAAATAAGAAATGAGTTCTTCCATAACTTCCATAACTATACAATAATTGGCGGGGGGGGGGATTGGGGGATGTGTAAAGAGAGTGGGAGAGAATGACAAAGTGAAAAGAGAGGGATAGACTGAAAGGAAATGAAACGAGAAAGTGAGAGAGACAGAAAATCTCATAGTCACACCCACTGTGCATTATTCTCCTATTCTCCGCCCACTGACCAGGAGTCTAACCCGCGTCCCTGAGCCAGTTTAACTGATTATCTGCATGGCTTCTGAGAGTCTTTCATCTGCTTTCATCTTTCTGCCTATAAACACTACATCCTGCATCTCTAGCGTTTTAGACTTAGCCTGTCGTGGCATGCTAGGCCATAGCTTAGCCTTATTTAAAAGCATTAAGTGTGTTAGCGTTCACAGGATCTCGGTTTCCTGAGTGTCCTGAGCTTAGTCTTGTGCCGTATTAATGGCTTAGCTTCCTAGGAGTGAACCCTTTCCCAGAAGGCTGAATGGAAGCTTTCTTGTGAAAAGCATTAAGTCTTGGCTTCCCAAGCGTGCCATGCTGCCGTAGCATTTTAACTTCCCAGGAAATGGTAATAATTTCATAACGCTTACACTGTTAGCGTTGTCGTCCTGCCTTGACAGTACCTTAGCTATCAGGCTAGCATTTTAGCTTGATTAGGCAACAAAGTTAACGATTTTGGGTTGTCTTCTTTAGTTGCCTTTGCTTTCCCCAAAGTTTTAGCTTAACTTCTAAAAAAAAAAAAAAAAAAAAAAAAAAGCTTAGCTAAGCTTTTCAGCCTCACGGTCGAGGCGGTATTAGTTGTTTTATGTTGATTAAGTAAAGAGGCATCTTTAGAATTTAGCGAGACACTGATTTAGCTTTTAGTCTGGAAAAAGATTTAGCACTAAAATGTAGTGCACTTGGCTCTAATCCTTCTTCAAATTTTTTTCTTCAGCACGTTTTTTTCCGCGTGTTTTTCCCCCAGTCAAAAGAGTGCAGGGGAAGAGGACACAATGTGTGATTTTTTTTTTCTTTCATCCCTCTGTTCTGTTCTCAATTAGAGCTCTTTAAACTGTGTCAAACTGGAACTGGAAGCTAAATCACACACAGACGCGCTCCGTCTCCCGGGTGGAATGCGGCGGGCCTCAGACCGAGCTGTTCGCTGACTCTCGTGTTGATGGTCGAGGGAGATTGCGTCGTGGTCTGGCCTACATCGTATTTCTGAACCTGGCCTAGAACATTAATAGCATCTCAGAACTTGTAATTAGTTAAAACTTTCCAGAAGGCAGTGTTTACCAAGCGCTGCGGGGGGAGTAGGGCTTTCATCCAGATGTTTCTGAAAAGTGTGTGTGAAAATGTGTTTCCTGTGAAAAGTGCTGCTTTGTGGAAGGTTCTGGAAAGAAATAATGTGATGACATCATCAAAATCAGCCAATCACATGCAACCATGGGCAGGTTTCACCGTGCTGAGTGTGTCCAAATGGCTGGCTGTTCCGGAGTCTGTAACTTCACAATTAACTCACTCATTCAGACTCCGAGACTTTACAAGTCACAGTTTAGAACTGTAGAACTGCTTACTAATGATTACTAATGATTACTAATGATTACTAATGATTAAGTTGATCAGATTCTATATCACTAATGATTTAGTGATTCAGACCGTATAACATTACTAATGTTAAACCATTAAAACATTAAAATGATTCAGTGATTCCAATTCTAGAACTTTACTTATCATTCAGTGCTGTGCTACATGAACAGACCTTAGCAAGCTCGAGAACTCAGCTAATGTTAGCACTGTCGTAACAGGCCACTCCTCCTCTCTCCTATAGTTTGTCTTGTGTGTGTGTGTGTGTGTGTGTGTGTGTTGCATTTGGTCTGTCTCTCTGCCAGATGAGTGTTATGATAATATGATATATCTTACAGACACACACACACACATGGTTCCTGACCTCAGACACACTCTTTTTCACAGCTGGTTCTCCTTAAACCTTCTCGAGATGATTGCTGTACAAATAGAGACATGGCTGCTCTATGTGTCTCCGACGTCTCACGTGTGCTGCATTAGCATTAATGCTATTGGTGGTAGCATTAGCTTCAGCATTAATATTTAGTACCTCATAACAGTCTTATGGCTTAAAAGAAGAAACTATCATAAATCTACAAGCTAGTGTATTAGCGTGTTAGTTTGTGTGTGAGACCATAATCATACAACTTAAACCCTATACACTATACCCTACATATTAAACACACTATACTCTATACCCTACACACCATACTCTCTTAGGGTATAGAGTATGGTGTAGGGTAAATATCCTACACACGATACTCTACACCCTACGCATGATACTCTACACCCTACACACTATACTCTATACCCTACACACTATACTCTATACCCTACACATGATACTCTACACCCTACGCATGATACTCTATACCCTACACATGATACTCTATACTCTACACACTATACTCTATACCCTACACACTATACTCTATACCCTACACATGATACTCTACACCCTACACACTATACTCTATACCCTACAGACTATACTCGATACCCTACACATGATACTCTATACTCTACACATGATACTCTATACTCTACACATGATACTCTACACCCTACACACTATACTCTATACCCTACACACTATACTCTATACCCTACACATGATACTCTATACCCTACACACTATACTTTATACCTTAATTACTATACACCTAACACACCATACCCTTCACCCTGCAGACTATACTCTATACCCAACACATTATACTGTATACTCTACACCAGTGGTTCTCAACTGGTTTGTCCATGGGACCCACATTTTTACATGGTCATCAAGCCGGGACCCAAATTTTTAGGAACTATAATATAATTTTAGGAATTATAATTTATTTGTTAAAATACACAAGTAGTGACAGATAAATCATAAGAAAATCACCAAGACTTACAAATAAACAATATTTTTTTTGCTGTCACTTAACAAAATGTATCAAATTATAGAAATATTACAAAGTAAAAACGACAAATACTGTAAACAGTGGTTATGGTAAGGAAAGGTTCAGTTACCATGAACTAAACTGAAGTGTTAATAAAACATTAACACTGATCCTGTTAACAGAACAAATCAGCAAATTACAGTAAAATTATAAAAATAATTATAACTATTTTTTTTGGTGTTTTTTTGGGATGTTTGGTTTCCAAAATGTTGTTTTAATTAAGAAGGTTTCACGCTCTCTTGTGAGAGCACCTCACTGAGGTTTTAAGCCTTTTTTGTCGTCAATATATGTAAATCCATACTTTACATATTCAGGGTCGTACTTGCGCTTTGACATGTTTGTTGCTATAATTAAATGAAATTTCACGTGTCAAACGGTACTGTTGTCGCGCGCGCATTTCAAAATAAAAGTCTGGTATAAGCAAAATAAGTTCAAAATAAAAACTTTTGACCACAATTACTCCACGACCCACTGAAAATGTTCCCGCGACCCACCAGTTGAGAAACACTGCTTTACACAATACTCTATACCCTATAATTCTATACTCAATATCCTACACACTGTATTCTATACCCTTCACACCATAATCTATACCCTACACACTATACTCAGTATCTCACACACCATACTCTATACCCAGCACATCATACTGCGTACCCTATTACACAATACTCTATACTCTACACCATACTGTGTACCCTAAAAACTCTATTCTGTACCTTACATACTATAGTCTATACCCTACACCATACTCCATACCCTACACACTGTGAACTACACCTTACGCTTTAAACACTACGTATAACAAAAATAAAACACTGACTTGTGCTTCTTCTCTCTTGTTAAATGCAACACTGAAAATCCTCCTGAGAGATTAAAATTTTTTATGTGAAATGGAAAAAAAAGAAAAAAAAATAGAATCTGCCACGGAAATGTTGCACATCTGTTTGCGGAGTGAGATCGGTTGTCCCTGAGGAACTGCGTCGCATCAATCTTCCCCAAATAAATAAATAAACAAACAAACAAATAAATAAATAAAACCTCAACATGCTTGACAAGTAAACCCAAATCACGCTCGTTGTTATTTATTTTCAGACGATGCTCCTGCGACAGGCGACATCTTGTTCCGCCATCGTCCCGCGAGGCCTCATGTCTCTCGCGCTGACACCAAAGCAGCGGGGAAATTTACTCGTGAATTTGTCACGATCCTTCTCTCTCTCTCTCTCTCTCTCTCTCTCTCACACACACACACTCACACACAGGTTGTTTACACACCTCCGGATCTGTCGCCCGGCTGTCGCAGCTGTCAGCGTGCGCTCGGAGATGCGCTCTGATTGGACCGGAGGAAAAAAATCTGAAATAAACATCAGATGCAGAAAATAACGAGGAAGCGCAGGGTGCAGTGTCGCCTGTTTCACACCGCGCTGACGGCTTCGATGCTTTCTAATCGACCGCAAATGAATTCAGTTTCCTTTTTTTTAGACGTTAACGTTATTCTCCGTGGTGACATTGAGGTTCATCAAATTACAGGTTTTAAACTCTCGTCTCTATTCGTTTAATTGCACATCTGTGTGTGAATAAAAGACTTCAGCTTTGTTTCCTAAAATACTCTGTGTCATAAACAAATGCAGGTTGTGCGCTGTTGAACGAATTTACTCCCAATTAATTACATTTCATATAAATATTTGCGTATGCGGTTGTTACGACTCGGTGTCCTTCAATACTGTAATATACTGTATTACAATAGTGCAGGTTCACGCTCGCTCAAATGTTATTGTTTCTATAGCAACAGCTCGTCAGTGACAACAGGAACTCGGTCACTTCACTGAACATTAAATATATCTATATAAATATATCTGTAAAAAATGATACAGATAAAACGTCTACTATGTGGAATAAGTGGAATAAATCACCAGGAGTCGTGCTGTTGGAGGAAACTAATCAACTTTGTGGTGATGATTTTTATGCTGATGTGGTTTGAGCATTAGCTGTGCGCTAGTTTTTCATGTTTGAGGATATTAAGACTAGTCAGCTGACTTTTTTGAGTTAGTATATTTACTAGCAAGCTAGCGAGCCTTAGCTAGCACATTTAAAATAGCCTTTTGTTCCTTAAACACACATGAATATCACTAGAGATGACACGTGGCCTTGTAAGTTTTCCAAGTTAGCATTAGCACTATGGCTAACATTAGCACTGCCATTAGAGAGTCAAGATTCAGAGAACTTTATTAATCCCAGAGGAAAATTGTTTAAGACTTAGCACTGCCGTTAACATTAGCACTGCCGTTAGCATTAGCACTGTGTCCTTTTCTGTCCTCTAGCATTAGCACTAGTGTAAGTCCAGATCTGTTTAACCACATGACCAGAACATCAACTGTTTTCACTTCATCCTCTCTCTCTCTCTCTCTCTCTCTCTCTCTCTTTTGCTCAATCCTGTACGCTCTCCTTTATCTTTCATCCTATCTCTCTCTTTTTCTATCTCAGTCTCTCTCTAACTCTCTTCCTGTCTCTCTCTCTCTTTTATCTTTCTCTCTCTGTTTTCCTCTCACCTCTCACCCTGTATCTTTTCTTTTAATATCGGTTCTTATTTCTGTCTTTTATCATTCTGTCTCTTTTTCTCCATCGCTGTCTCAGTCTTCCTTCTTCTTCCATCCATCTCTTTCCTACACTGCTCTTTTATCTGTCTTTGTCACCTATTTTTCTCTCTGTCTCACTCTTTCTGTCTATCCCACTAATGTCTCTCTCTCTCTCTTTCTGTCCTTTTCTGTTCTCAAATTTCCCGTTTCCTTGTGTGTGTGATGGTGTGTGTTGTGTGTGTGTGATGGTGTGTGTGTGTGTGTGATGGTGTGTGTGTGTGTGATGAATGGGACGAGCTGTACAGGGAGCGAGCCCCTGTGCTCACGGCTCGTTTAGCCTCCGCTACGCTCACTCGCTCATCCTGCTCTCTCTCTCTCTCTCTCTCTCTCTCACACACACACACACACACACACACACACACACACACACAGGGGGATCAGTGTACAGATTCAGCCACTGGCCTTCTCCAGCCAGGAGGTGAGCGTGGAGGAGGTAGTGATGTTACACACACACACACACACACAGTGAGAGAGAGAGAGAGAGAGAGAGAGAGGGGCTACTGTGAGAGTTTCAGTAGATTAAAAGAGTCTCTGATCCTCGTCTGTGTTTCTTTTTGATAAACAGCGCGGTCTTCACTTCATGCTCGGATCTGTGAGGGTCGCGTCCCAAATCACTCAGTCTGTCCTCTATAAGAGAGAAAACTTAAGCCGTGACACGCGGAGCAGAAACCAGTCAACATCTGAGGCTAGCCGTCTTACCTAGCTAGCACTTAGCCGTTAACTCAGTTACACCGTGAGAGTGGAAACGTCACAGAAGTTTCCGGAACGTCAACGTTTACCTCAGAATGCTCCTCTTAGCATCCACCGCTAACCAAACTTCAAGTGAATAATATTCTGAGAAAACTGTCGCTAGGCAACTAGAACACATCCGTCGAACTGAGCAGCGTCTAGCTAACGACTACGGCTAATTAATGATCTGACTAGCACACAGGCTAAACGTGTCGAGCGAAAGTGGCACAGAAATGTCCGGAAGGTCAGAGGTTACCAGACAAGGTGTGTGTGTGTGTGTGTGTGTGTGTGTGTGTGTAAGAGAGAGAATGTTTAGTAAACATTGAGACATTTAAAGAAAAACAAAATGGATAAAATAAAGAAAAGTGAGTGGAAAAGTATAAAGTATAAAGTATAAAGTATAAAGCAATGAAGACTGAGTGAAATAATGTTAAAGTGAAACAGATTGAGGGAGAAATGAGAAGAAAACAATAAAGGAAGTGTGTGTTTAAGGACGTGATTAGCCGGCTGCTGTATCGTTTGTTACTTATTGCCGATCGTGGGATGGTTCAGTTTAATACCCTGTATGTGGTGTAAGCCCCGCCCCTATGGGGCGGGGCGTGTCTTGCTGTACAGTAGCCAGAGTTCACATGGTTTTTCGGTTTGTTTTTGTCTAAGCGTGTTTACATGAGCTTTTCGTTTTTTCCTAATGAGAATAAACATTAACGTTTGGAGTTTATTCACATTACGGCGTCGGTGATCATGTGACTTGACTAGCTTGGTCAGCATGTGCGTAGATTATGCAAGGGGTGTGGCCTGGAATATCCCGAACGCTAGTTACTGTTCAAACACTTTAGTCACTACCGTTCCTGAAAATGTGTGTGTGTGTGTGTGTGTGTGTGTGGAGCAGGATGGAGAGCTGCAGTGACTCTCAGACCTGCGGCTGTTTCTCTAAATCACTTCTGCGTCGGGAGATTTCCACTTCCTGTTTCTCAGGTCGTTAAGGGCCACTCGGGAGGGTGTAAAAGGAGGCAGTGTAACATGTGGAGACACGACCCGGAGGTTCACGCCGCCGCTGTCCAATTACACACCGCAGAGAAGTGCAGGAATTTATTTCTGTCCCTGAGTGAGTTAAACACACACACACGCGCACACACAGATGCACAACAAGAGCAAGACCCCCTGCCACGCCCTGCTGCACCTCCTGCAGCCAAACACACACACACACACACACACACACAAGGGGGTTTAGGACAATAAACTACAGGCTAATAGGAATAAAAAATAAAAGCTATTAAACATTTTAAGCCTGTATTTCCCCAGAGTTAAAGAGAAAGGTGTGTAAGTTATCAGACTGTCGTGACCTTCTCAAGGTCGTCTTTAATAAAGAGAAGAATGTGAGGAATTCGTAAAGGCCGCGCCGTAACGCCGCATCGAGGAATGCAGAGTAACTCAGAGTGGAATTATGTGAAAAATTTCTCTGGACAAAGAAGAAAAGGATTAAAATAAAGAATGAAAGTTGTTTTACATCACTGCAGTGATACGACTGAACGCTTTAAAGGTACTGAGAAAAAAAAACAAGAAGAAAGGAACGAGTGAGTCGCCGCTGCTGTTGCTCCTCCTTTATTTTGTTTTTGTTCTGTCGCTCCTGATGTCTCCCCGTGTGACTGCACTTCCTTTGTGGACTGCAGAGTGTTATTGAGTGTCAGTGTGTGTGTGTGTGAGATGTGCCTCAGGCTGTCAGACTATGGCAGTGTGTGTGTGTGTGTGTGTGTGAAACTAGAGGGTTAAAAATATATATATATAGCTAAGTGTAGCATGTATTTTAGATGAAATACCCGTATATAGGATGATTTGAAAACACAATGAGCCTGATCAGCAATCACACCACGAGTTCAAATAAACATGATCAGCTCAGATTTAAATAAACATGATCAGCTCAGATTTAAATAAACATGATCAGCTCAGATTTAAATAAACATGATCAGCTCAGATTTAAATAAACATGATCAGCTCAGATTTAAATAAACATGATCAGCTCAGATTTAAATAAACATGATCAGCTCAGATTTAAATAAACATGATCAGCTCAGATTTAAATAAACGCGATCAGCTCAAATAATAAAATTATCAGATCAGGTCACATATAAATATATATAATCAGCAAAAATTTCAAAGTATAAAATTAAGTATAAAGATTCTAATAAGTTTAATTTAATTCAGTCAGCTCTAATATAAACGTGTAAAATTAATCCAATGTTAGACAAATGATGTAATCAGGTCAAACTCCTATATGTAAAATTAACTTAAAATTTATGTTATCAGTTTAAATTTAAGAAATTACCCAAATTCTAAATGATGTGATCAGCTTGAATTTAAATGTGTAAGGTTAACTCCAATTTAAGATAATAATTGACTAACTCAAATATAAATAAATGTAATTAACTTAAAGGAAAAAAATGTGAGTAGCTTAATTTTAAATACACACAATCAGTTTAAATGAACGCTATGAACTCAAACATAGTTGAAGTCGTTGTCGATAAGGATCAGTTTAAATGATCAGCTCGACTCTCACTAAAGATCAGATCTAATAATCCTGAGCAACTCAAATAAATGCACTTAAGGCAATTACAACTCTATAACTCTGACAAGTGTGGTTCAACTTGTGTAGGCTGGAAGGGTTTTGTTTGCTTGTGTGTGTGTGTGTGTGTGTGTGTGTGTGTGTGTGTGTGTGTGTATGTGTGTGGTTAATGAAACACTAGCTTGTCAGCGCTCTGTGTAATGCATTATGGAACAAAGAGACAGAAGCGGGATATGAAGTGGGTGTAGGAAGCTCGGAGCTCGGCCGGGTCTCCTGGGCTCTGTAGCGCTAATTAGAGAAGAAGAACCTCTTGCCCTCTGTCTCCTATCCTCTATTATCCCTCCATCCTCTCTTCCATTATCCCTCCCTCTTCTCCTCCTCTCCCTCGGGGTGTGGGGGGGGGCGGTGGGGGGTTAAAAAGGGCTCTCACCATCCTCGGGACGAGTGCTCGGGGTCTTTAAAGCTCCGTCCCCGGGGACGCGCTGTCAGTCTGGACTCCAGATGGAGAGAGAGAGAGAGAGAGAGAGAGACTGCTAGCTAAAGTGGCTAATCCATATATCAGCACCACAGGGACTTTTAAAAAATAAATTGTCTCTTTGTCGTCTTAGTAATTAGCATTGTGAGTTAAATTGACACGCAAAGCTTCTTAGCTTGCTAGCATGAGGTTCCAGTATTAATGATTAAAATCATGAAGGTGAGGAGAGAGTGATTAGCATTGTTATGTTATGTTACATTGCTTTGTGGTAACCTCTATACCAAACTCAGCACAGATAATGCAGTATAGCGCAAGTCTCTACAGTACATTCCTCAACATGCTAACTGCTAAGCCATTTGCTAGCTTTTACGTTAAGGATAAAGAGAAAAAGCTAAACACATGGCTTAAATCCTGATCTGTGTGCCTAGCGGCGTTTGCACTAATATTCACTTCAGATAATCTGGCATGTCTTCCTCTTCAACATGTTACTGCTAAGTTGTTGCAAGTTTAGTTTAGCCTAGTTTATAAGCTGTGTAAACTTTAGTTGTATGTACAGTAGGATGGACTACGCTAGCGTGACATGGCGATATATCATTCCTTTAACCTTTTTGCTAGCATGAGGAGTTTTTCCCTTTGATTCCAACTCATCTGAACACGATTAGCTAACACTTTAGCGGCTTGCGTTTGCGTTTCAACAGCTGGCTTTGTGTTTAAGTTTAATTCAATTTGAACTCCCAACTTTTAACTTAATAACCGTAATGTGATATCGCTAACTCAATTCCACTCATTTACTCACCAATCATTTGCTTTTTCACCGGGGGATTTTATTTTAAAAATTTTATCCCATCTCTCTCTTTCAGGAAAAAGAACTTGAACTTTTTCGAGATGAAGGTGGGGTCAGATGCCCGAGTGAAACTTGAGTTGAGCGTGGTTATGCGACTAGCCTGTCCCAGCTAATCATTTCCTTAGGGCTTAGTCGCTAAACGGATCCTGAAACCCGAACCCCTTTTCTGAGGAAGTAGCCGAGTCTGTTTAGCATCGGCTAATTGCTTTAGCGTTTAATCAATTCATCTCTGTGGCGAGAAGAAGATAAAAAAGTTCGCCATGGCACCAGTTTAAGCGCTAACTTGCCTTTCACGTAGCTTTTATACCAAAAAATAACTAACTGACTTCAAGTAAGAATACGTGGCTATAAAAAGCTGACTAATGGTTAGCCGCTAGTTTGGATTTTATGGTTCTTCATTCATGGTTATTTTACAGTACGCTCTCTTCTTTGTTGTAATGCTATACATGTATTCTAATTGTCTGCTAATTGTTAACCACTTAGCTAGGTGCTTATTTACAATTCCCCTTTATTTGCATAATTATATTATTATTTATTTATAAATCTTTATTGCTAGTTAGTAAATAAAATCATGACTTTTTTTTCCTAGTGACCCTTTGCTAATATTTTACACACCAATTTTGAGCTAATTTCCTTCGTAGTGGCTAATTCCTAACTTTACCACACCCCTTGATTTTTAGTTTGCTAACAGTTATGCTGAGTCATGCAAATTCCATCATAAACATTATTTCCCTCATTCACAAGCCATATATATATATTTTTAGTGTTCTTTCATTTATTTTGTAGCTAGCCATTTTTTTCTGTGTATTCTAATTGCTAAACAGGTCATCATCTAGCATTGTATTGTTTCTTACGTTTTTTTTATTTATTATTTATTTAAGTTAAAGTTAGATACAAATAAGTCCCTTTTTCTTTAAGCTAATGCTAGGGTAATTTGCAAACTTGTATCTAGGTGTTAAAGATGACACTCGTCCTTGGCCACGCTAATTTCGCAAATTAGCTGAATTCCTCGTTCGCCGGTTCATTTGTATCCGTTAAAGGTGCAGCTAATACGATTGTTATTTGCTAACTATTAGATTGCTAGCAGTCTTTTAACACCACGCACTTTATATTGTAGCTAGCTATTAAACACGATGCTTGTTGTATCCATGCATGATAAATGATGTAGGATCATCGCTAATTTGCTGATTAGCCAGCAGGATGTTCGTGCTGTTCGCTCATTAACGTTGCAGCTAGCGGATAAACGTGACGTCCTGTCTCCTCGTGTCTCTCCTTTGTGTGAGTATTTATGTACTTCATCCCAAACCGGCGTCTCCTCCTTCTCCTCCTCCTCACATCCCTGTGCACTCATTCTCCCCCTCCTCCGTTCATCCCTCGCTCCTCCTGCAGGGGTTTCATTATGCACCTCTGGAGCTGCTGTGGCTCTCAGCGGGAGGACTGAATCTGTCGCTCCGGCTCTCCTGAATGCCAGAGGATTAGCATATCTAACACAGACGGAGGCAGAAAGGGCTGCTGGGAAAAGAAAAAAAAAGACAAGAAGAAGAAGGGGGGAAAAGAAGGAGACGAGCATCCGTGTCCGTGTTGAGTTCCTCGGGCGTGAAACACAGCAACATATGGTGAACGAGGGAACACACACACACACACACACACACACACACACACACACACATCTCTTTTCTGTTGTTTTCTTTCTCTTTTCTTCTCGTTCATCTGTCCATCCTTGGTTCCCCTCCCCACCTCCCCCGCTGTACGCAAAGTGGCTTATGAAAATCACCCGTGTAAAAGACATGTAAATCCAGCTGGAGCATGATAAGGGATATAAGGGCGCACACTCACACACACACACACACACACACACACACTTGGTTCAAAGTGGCTTAGAGTGTGTTAAGTGTGCCTTATATAAACAGTTCTATAGCTTCATTTTCATTAATAACCCAAATCTATGAATATGCAAATAAACATGCACATTTGGCCACACCCCCACATCCGATGCAGTTATCTGACGGCTAGAAAGCTAGCTCACGTTAGTCACAGATTTTCAGGGACCAACATGCTAACATTAGCAAAGTGAGCAGGATCTGAAGCTAATTTGTTTCCGGTAATCTTGTTGACATCCGTAAGTTCGACCATTTATGGCTAACATACTTTGTGACATCACAGCTTGTGTGCAAACATGGCCCCGCCCCCCAGAAGTACCATGAATTTGTCAGTGGGGGGTGGGGGGGGGTTTCAGGGACATGGTACAGAGACATACTGAAGAGAGACTGCGAGGTGTGGATGCTATTTAACTCCATGGTTTCCATGGTAACTTTGTAATCTCCAGGTGGGCGTGGCTTTTGAGCGCTCGAATACTTAACAGGGACTTCAGCAACTGTTTCCTTTTTTAATTAGGGATTAAAAACATGGGCTGAGGAAGAAAACAGTATTTTATTTTGCTCTTAAACGTCATCTAACTCACGGTACGAGCAGGAGAGACTTTCACACTGAAGAATAAAAGACCTGAGAACAGAAACACTGTGTCGTTAGCGTTAGCATTAAGCCTCCCAATAACAGTAAACTGTTTTAAAATATCATTTTACTAAATTGTTTTAGTAAATGTAGAGATGGTATTTTTTTCTCGGATGTGTTTGTATTTTTGGCAGTGAAGGTGTCTCTCTCTCACACACACACACACACACACACACACACACACTCCCCGCCCCCGGTCGTGTTCTCAGTGCCGACCCTCCGGTTGCTACATCGATTTAAGCTCGCTAATGATGAGAAATGATGCCATAACGCCGGCCGTTAAACCGCAGGGCCGCGTAACAAATGCGCTTCGGAGACCCGGCGTTTGTCTCTGAATAGATTACAGCGTGGCTTCAGTGACCTTAGATTTAATCTCGCGCTGCCTCTTTTCCTCGCCTTCTCTCTGTTCCTCATGATAACAGATCATCACTGCTGCTGCTGGAGCGCTTCACCCTCTCCCTCACCCAGCGCCGGGGTCAGAGCGAGACGCCGCACGCCCCGCCTCGGGTCCAGGGCCAGTTCACATCCGGATTCGGTTCAGTTCACCGATTCATTTGGCTTCCAGATTCAATTTAGTTATAGATTCATTTTCATTCCGGATTAGTTTTATTTCTGCATTCATTTTCATATAGGAATCAGTTCCAGATTTATTTTATTTCCAAAATTAGTTTTAGTCCCAAATAATTCTATCTATTTTAGTTTCAGATTAGATTTAGTTCCCAGAGTCTAGTCATTTACAGTCATTTAGAGTAATCATGGTTCCGGCTCTAGATCCCATTTCAGCTCTAGATTCAGTTCAGCTCCAGACTTTGAGTCACAAACTGAAATTGGTTTTAGTTCTAGATAAGTTTTAGCTCCAGACTGGTCTCAGGTACAGCCTCTTTACCTTTTTAGACATGTTTTATCTCCAGACATATTTTAGTCCTAAATTAGTTTTGGATCCAGATTGAGTTCAGCTCTAGACTATTTTAGTTGAGCTCCAGATTAAGCTCCAGCTCCTGAGTTCTCGCACCAGATCGGTTCCCCATCTGCAGAAGTGATCTTACAGGATCCCGGCTCTGGGTTCTGCGGCGCCCGTGTCCCTGTGTACCACCTGAGGTGTGGACGCTCTGGGAGAAAAGCTGGAGATAAAGGAGTACATGTGAGCTCCGAGAGCAGAGAGGTTCATTTAGAGCCGCGTTCTTTCATTTCATCAGCAGGGTTCTGTATCATCAGGACACAGGTTCGGGTTCGTCTGAAGCTCTGGCTCTATATCTCCAGCTCACGCTGATTCTCACGCCGAAGAGCTGAGAGCTCTGAGACATAAATGACCTCAGCACTTGTGAACGCAGGCCGGATGCGACCGCGGCGTTTAGAGACGAGCGAGGAGGTGTTTCTTTACAGAGTGTACAGTCATGGTTTGGTCTGAAGTTCCTCAGCCGGGGTTCAGATCATTTCCCATCCGCGTGGCCGAGGGCTTCGCTACACGTTTCCCATTTTCACGGATTCTTCTGAGACGGCTTTAGTGATGATACGATGTCACGTTTTAGGGTTCTACTCTCTGATCCGTTTAAACTCGGATAAAGAGCTTAAAAATCATAATTTCTAGATGCGTTTATGGAGTTTTCTTCATTCCTTCCTCATCAGAACTAAACACTGACCACTCTTGAATAAATAACATTAAATAAAATAAGCAGCAGTGTTTAGGAAAACCATAAAATTCTTCCAGGGAGATTTTATGCTGGAGAAGAATCACAGTTTCTTGAGGTACCTGGAAGTACAAAATCATTCTTATATCTTCTGCACATGAGATGGATTAAAGAAAGCTATTTAATTCAGAAAGCTCCACCTCCTGCAGAAGCATTAATTAACTAGGGGGAGGGGCGTGGTTTTTACATTCAAAAACTTTAAATAACAGACGAAATTAATCGTGTGTTTATTTGTTTGATGATTTACTCCTAATCAAGATGCAGCACCTGAAGTTCCTGAAAAGGTTCCTCTTGTTCCAGAAGGTTGTTGCTCTTCAGGAACCATGTTGCTTATGGCTGCTTTAAAAGATCACCGTGTGATCGCGCTTTTTCTCTTTTTTTTCCCTCTCCAAGGCCCTGCAGCTTCTCTTTCATTCCTCTGCTGCGTCTCTTTTGTCTCACACGCCGCTCTCATCTCAGCGTTTCATCGCAAAGCTTTTACCAAATCCATCCTCAGGCCTGTGTGTTCTTGTCAGTCGCTGCTAGCGTTTTGGCTAACAGTAGCGCAGGTTTGGGATTTCCAGGCTCTGTGCTTTGTCCCAGTCCTCCATGACACCTCGAGAAGATGGCGTCTGTGTTGTGCATGAAGACGAGAGAAGCTTAAATCTCTCCAGGGACGTCTTTTTTTCTTTTTTCTTTTTTTCTTTCCAAAGCCGGCGCGAGCGCCTTTTATCCGAGACGACGAGAGCAGCGGCTCCGGCTAACAGGCTCGGCGGTTTTCTGCAGCGAGACCGAGATCATACGCTTGTTATTCTCCCGGAAAGAAAATAATAAAGAAAAAACACGACAACGACAACGACACGGAAATCTGATAAATTGGTGCCACGATGTATTAAATTACCAATGCGCATGAAAAATTCATTCCAGGACGCCTTTCACACTCTGTGAGTCACTGCGCCGTTTACTTTTATCTCGTTAAGGCGGGAAAATTTCGTTACGGAGGAGAAAAATCATGCCACATATTATTCCTCCTCTCTCTCTCTCTCTCTCTCTCTCTCTCTGTGTCTCTGATCCATTTTTTAACGGCTGTAGTAGCAGAGCAGAGAAACACGCTGGAAATGAAAAATCACTCATCAGTGGAACGCTTATAAATATTCATGAGGAGGAGAAATATGTGAGTCTGTTTCTCGGGGTTCTTATAGAGCACTTGCTGAACGTAAAAGCTTCAGAGGCTGAGTGCAGAAAATCTACCTGTGTGTGTGTGTGTGTGTTAAAGTCCAGAGTGACAGCGTTATTGTTGTCTCTTTCACACTGATTATTTTCCCCTTACAGCACCTCTTCGAGTGTTTTATTCCTCTAACACCACAGCAACACCAGTTAAAGGACTAATTTATAGATGATTTATTTCTATTTATTAAAACACACCTGAGTTCCTGTTGTCCTGGTGTCTACTGTACGTTATAGCAGCTGCACACACACATTCTCTCACCAGCCTCTGTTTATTCACTATCCGGAGAGAGCTTGTCATGTGACCGAGAAACGGCAACAATGTATCCTGAAGATGTTTATTATTATTATTACACAGAGCTCCGCCTTTTAAAGGATATTTGAACTCAATGAGCCCTTATTAGGAAGCTCCGCCTACAAGCTCAGCGAGCGACACTAACACCTGACCTTCCTGAGTTTATGGATGTTCCTGATTGGCTTTTGCTATTGTTTGTTTGTTTGTTTGTTTGTTTGTTCTGTTTTGAGCCAGTGCTGTGGACGAACTCTGTATTCATTTTTTCAGCTCACACACACACACACACACACAACACACAGTGAAGAAATATTCACACAATTTCCAAACTAGCATGCTGTGTTAGAATCACTTACCGCCCCTTTAATGCTTTTCATCCTGAGCAGATTGTGAGTGTGTGTGCTCTAAAGCTACTGTTGTTACAATACCTTAACTTTTACAATATAGTTACAATATAGTTACTTTATTGTAAATGTAGCCACATCATCTCACAATACTATACACATATATACACATAATAACATTATATAATAATATATACTACTACAATAATATCGGGTTATATTAGCACTGACGTATGAGATGATGATGAGACAGATGTGGTTCCGGTTGCTTGCTGATGTTGGATGGATCAGTTGAGGCTCCTAATTGTACCCCAATCCCCCGACCCCCACCCCCCGCTGAACCCTGCGCTCTGATTGGTCAGAAGGTGTTGATTAGGTCGCTATAACAGCAGCTCTGACAACAGCTCAGGTTTATATTAATGCACTCGCTCTGATACATTACCATATTACTGATGTGTTTCCATAGCAACAACTACATGTAAAGCAGACAATCCTTTGATCTTTGATAACAAACATATTACAAACAATGTAACTCATAATTTTGTGTGTGTGTGTGTGTGTGTGAGAGACAACAGAGGAAGGAGTCTCCAGTGTCAGCGGGGTGTAACTGTAATATTTCTCACATCTTCAGGACAGAGGAGTTTATTTTTTATAAAATGTACATCTGACCACAAATGTGCTTGTCGGTAAAAAAGAGAGAAATGCTCTGTTTAAAAAAAAAAAGGACGTAATGGACATCCCATCCCATAATACACCTGGGCTCAGATCCGCTGAAGCTGCAGATTCAGTACAGAAACTAAACCGGCACAAAGCGAGCAGCTGATCCTCCTCCTCCGTTCAATCAGCGCCGAGCGAACAGATAGCAGACACGACAATGTCTGCAAGACAGAATAAAAGACAGACGCGTGCTTCCTGAGTCCATCAGAGAGAGAGTGAGAGAGATTTCAAAGACGTATCAGAGTTGAAAGAGCGTCTTGATTGAACGAGCTGATTTACAACAAAAGGCATCAAAAGTGTTACATAGAAAATTTCTGAAGGATTTGAGAGCTCCAGAGAGAAAAGAAGGAAAAGACAGATGGAGAGAGAGAGAGAGGGAGTGAGGGAGAGAGAGGGAGAGAGAGAGAGAGAGAGAGAGAGAGAGAGGGAGAGAGAGAGAGAGGTCTCTGCACTGCTGTTTTGCCTGAGGTGTCCTTTCAGCTGTCTGTCCCTCCAGACGTCACATCATCATGAAGCAGAGACAGAAAGTGATGAGAGAGAGAGAGAGAGAGAGAACGGACGAAAAAACGGATAGAACGAACATTACACACACACACACACACACACACAAACACAGAGAGAGGAACAGTTTGGAATAATGTTCTTAATATTTAATATCTGTTTAAGTTTAATTATTAAAGTGTAATAAAGGACGGTCCAGGACGAATCACTCGAACCCTGACGCTTCCTCTGAACCCTGACGAGCGCTTTAATCTCCGCCTCGCATCAACTCCAAATTACACCTCATTAGTTTCTTCTTAACATTTGGCTTCTTCTATAAAAAAGGGTTGAGTGAGTAATCAGCTGGGGGTTCCTGACTTATTAAAGGTCCCTGTGCACGCACACACACACACACACACGCACACGCACACACACACACACACACACGTGCGCACTGTCAGGGTTCTGCAGTGCACCTGTAAGAGTTTTGTGAGACAACAAGAGACACGAGTTTAATCAGAGTTCTGAGGAGAACCATCTGAGGAACCTGAGAGTGTTTAATACTGTAGCAGAACCCGTCAGAACCCGTCAGAACCGTCAGAGGGTTTAAAGGTTCTTCAGCTGCACTTCTTCTACTGAGGAACTAAAGGCTAAATCCTTTAATATTTATACTTTATAAAAGCTTTAAAGAACGTCTGGAGAGCTCTTAATGTTACTGTGGGTGGACATGTGAGGGAGGGAGAGAAGGAGATAGAGAGAGACGGAGAGAGAGAGAGACGGAGAGAGAGAGAAACGGAGAGAGACGGAGAGAGAGACGGAGAGAGAGAGAAACGGAGAGAGAGACAGAGAGAGAGAGAAACGGAGAGAGAGATGGAGAGAGACAGAGAGAGAGACGGAGAGAGAGACGGAGAGAGAGACAGTCAGCCAAAACAGTATCAGTGCTAAAAAGTGTCTGAAAAAGTGAATTTTCAGACAGAATCATATAAACAGCATTTTTCATGATCTGTGCTTCATGTTTTTATAAATATTTATACACATTTATGTGTTTTATCAGATAAAAAGAAACACATTTGGCAAATACAATTTCACGCCCTTTTATGTCTGTAGTGTCTGTAACCTTTTATCTTACCTGTCATTCAGGTGAAACTTGGCCAGTTTAGATTTCTCATGAAAAGACATAAAGTTGAAGACGTCTATTATTTTCAAGTCAAGTCAAGTCATTTCCACTCTACACCGTTTAGTACACGGTGAAACGACACGACGTCCCTCCAGGACCACATTAACAAGACGAACTCACTAACTAAGACGCCTGATTAGCTGACTGGCTGAGACGAGACAGACTGACACTTTCATTTAACAGAAACTATCTACGTCCTGCACAAAAGAGACAACATAAAGTGCACGTGCAAACAAGAGCGCCAACACGACAACAACATGACACGTTTCAACACTCAGTGCTGATGAGGTAATAAACCTATAGAATAATATATAAATATATAATGATGTTTTTGAGTCACTTATGAAACCATCTCACTCCGTCTCACTTCCATGTTGTATAAACTTCACAAGTAGCTTCTTTGGCCCCACAGACATTTTCTCCATTAAACAGTGTGTATAACATAATAAAATAAAATCAGCTGTGTTTAGGGCGAGAGACAGAGAGACAGATCTAGAGAGAGAGATCTAGAGAGAGAGAGACAGATCTAGAGAGAGAGAGACAGAGACAGAGAGACAGATCTAGAGAGACAGAGACAGAGAGACAGATCTAGAGAGACAGAGACAGAGAGACAGATCTACAGAGACAGAGAGACAGATCTAGAGAGAGAGATCTAGAGAGAGAGAGACAGAGACAGAGAGACAGATCTAGAGAGACAGAGACAGAGAGACAGATCTAGAGAGACAGAGACAGAGAGACAGATCTACAGAGACAGAGAGACAGATCTAGAGAGAGACAGACAGAGACAGAGAGACAGATCTAGAGAGACAGAGACAGAGAGACAGATCTAGAGAGACAGAGAGACAGATCTAGAGAGAGAGATCTAGAGAGAGAGAGACAGATCTAGAGAGAGAGAGACAGAGACAGAGAGACAGATCTAGAGAGACAGATCTAGAGAGACAGAGACAGAGAGACAGATCTACAGAGACAGAGAGACAGATCTAGAAAGAGACAGACAGAGACAGAGAGACAGATCTAGAGAGACAGAGACAGAGAGACAGATCTAGAGAGACAGAGAGACAGATCTACAGAGACAGAGAGACAGATCTAGAGAGAGACAGAGAGAGACAGAGACAGGTGCCAGCAGGTGCTGTTATCTCACACTGTGTGTTGTATTGAATGATCAATACCGAGGTAACGATGCTGTAGTGATGACAAGCTGCTGCCTGATACACACACACACACACACACACACACACACACACCTTCCTCCTGTTACAGCATCGCCGGCCTCTGTCTCTCTGTCTGTGTGTCTCCCAACATTATTCACATGTGACCTAAGCTCCGCCTCTGTATAGTGCCAACCAATCAGGGCCTTGCTAGCACACTGTACTCAGGGGGCGGGGCTACACTGTGTGATGTCACTGAGGTCTCGCTGACTTTCCCACGACACGTGACACCTTCAGGATTACAGAACGCACCGTGAATCATACTGGACGCCAGCGCGCTCATTTCAGTACGATTACTGATTTTGGTTGCCATGACAACATTGAAACAAATGAAACGAATCAGTGTGAAGTGACGAGTCGCTGAGTAACTTGAGCTAGCTCGCTTAGTGATATGGGGACAGGAGTGATGTCAGGGGGACGTACGTGTGTGTGTGTGTGTGTGTGTGTGTGTGTGTGTGTGTGTGTGTGGGGAGGGCCTTGTAGACATTTGCATATCATGTATATTCATGGGGTTGTGTGTGTGTGTGTGTGTGTGTGTGTGTGTGTAATGAGTGTAAAGGTGTAGCCGTGCACTTGGAGCTGTTTGTGGTGTGAACTGTGTGAATTAAACACTGATTGCAAGTTCATTTTAAGCCACATGTTAATTAGCAGGTAATTAAGTGTACTTAGTTTTATTTTCATCACTGCAGGTGTGTTTACACACGAACACTGAAGAGTCAAAGCGCGCTCGCGCATGTGTGTGTGTGTGTGTGTGTGTGTGTGTGTGCACTAGGAATTTAATGACCTTTACACAACAATGTAAAGTGCACTTTAAGTCAAACTGAACTTGTTTGTGTGAGACACAGGGACAGAGAGCATGATGTTTTGCATATGTGCATGCTTTGTGTGTGTGTGTGTGTGTGTGTGTGTGGGGTGTTTTTTCTGGAAGCCTGATGTTTTAATAGGAAGTGTGTAGGCTTGGAGATGACCTATAATCACAGTCAGCTGCTGAATAATTACAAGCCTGACGCTCCAGACGGCGAAACCGCCGAGCCGCGGCGCTGACATCGCGTGTGCCGCTGCGCTAAACGCCTGTTTGTCGGTCGAAACAAAACACAATGCCTCTGTGTTTATCGATTTGTAAAAACAGAGGCCTATAATTTGGAAGCGGTGTAATAACGGCGATTTGTTCGTCAAACAGGTTGCTACAGGGCGGCGCGCGGCTTCGTTACCGACGTTCCCCGTCTCCGTTTCAGCTACAAGGGTCTTACGCGTGAGGAACGTTATTACACTGCAAACAACTAACGTGATAATAATAAGCACAATCATTATACATGATGCTGGTTTCCTGTTTGCTTTCACACTGGACCAGTCAGAGTGTTAGAGTTACAGCTTCCCTTCATCAGTGCGCTGTTCTTTTAACTAAATCCCACAACATTTACACACGTCATGGTCATCAGATGTTTTATACATGATTACATTATAGGTTTTAAGCCTCTGTGAATTATACAAGGGCCGTTCGAGTCAAAGCGGGACGTTCGATAACAAAACACAGTCCTGAGAGTAAAAACTCCCCTTATGTCTCTATATAATCTCCTGCTACACTCCTGCACGTATCCCAGTGTCTCACTAGTGCTTAGATACCATCAGGGAACCATGATCTGCTTCACCTCTGAAACGCTGGCCTCCCAGGAACTCCTTGAGGAAATGTCTTGGAGCAGGGTCAGGATGGTGGTGTTGGTGAAGGAGTGTGTGTACAGTTCACACACACACGGGCGCGTCGATGTTAAAGGATCAGGCGTTCCACCCTCTGAATATTCACGAGAACGGCTGCAGTGGGCTCCAGTTGTTTTACCGCGGCTAAGAGTCTCATCACCGCACTCTTAATTTAAAGTCTTCTGTAAATGTCACTCGCCTGTTTTTACGTCTTCATTCAGCAGGAAGTTCATCACGAGTCCCCGCCCCCTGTCTGAGTCACATTTGCAGGCGTATGTACTGTGTGCTGATTCAGATTCTTTGAATCAGTGAGTGTTTCAATCATGACTGGCATTCGCTTCTCTCTCGTTCAGTGGCTCAGGGATTTAACCTCT
>NC_071120.1:28727500-28735000 GCF_024256425.1 Clarias gariepinus
GTCACGTGTAAATCGATATTCATCACCCAGGTTGCATCATGGGAGTCACGTTATTTATTACTGCGGGTCTCTGCCGCGCTGCTCTCTCTCTCTCTCTTTCTCTCGTTCTGTGTGTGTGTGTGCGTGTGTGTGTGTGTGCGTGTGTGTGGTTTCAGTTATGACAGGCTTGTGAAATGTAATAACCTTCCAGTTTAGAATATAGCCATGCGTGTTGTTCAGGCTCCCAGAATTCCCTGGGGCTGACCTTAAGGTGACCTTTGACATTCTGAATCGGGTGTCCATTTATCCATGATCCGTGTGTGTGTGTGTGCGTGCGTGAGAGAGATATGGTGTGTGTGTGTGTGTGTGTGAGAGAGAGATATGGTGTGTGATACCATGTTGCAGTGTAATGTATGATATAACGTCATGTGTGTATACTGTGTGTATACTGTGTGTGTGTGTGTGTGTGTGATTCAGTTTAAATCAGAACATACTTATTCGTTTTCTTTAATCTGGCCGGCCGGGCGGTATTGGCGCGGTGTAGCATGGCGTGATGCGGCGCGGCGCTGGAGTGGAGTGCGCTCAGGGCTTCCTGGCCCCGCTGTTTATCAGCGCTCAGACGATAAGGCAAAGAAGAGAGAGATAAGAGGCTGAGAGATCAGCCGCGGTGTGTAATCTCAAAGTCGAAGCAGATCACACACACACACACACACACACCGTGGCCAGAGTGAAAAAATACACACTGCTGATATCTGGAGGTTTAGAACAGAAAAGTGTAACACAGATCAAAGCGGGGTGTTAGCTGTCCATCCTCACCCCACAGCGCGGCTTTAACAACAACAACAACAACAATAACGCAAAGCTTCAGACCCGTCAGTCCGAGCCGTGAGTCAGGGTTACTCACCTTTTATTTTAAATACTAACAAAGGACACCTTTTTAACACTTTGCTATGATATCAATAATAATAATAATAACAATAATAATAACAGGTGTGGTTTATGACACGCCCACTGAGAAACAATTATGCTTATATGTATTTTATAGCGAGAAGTGTACAGATCACTTGGTTAAAGACACGCCCACTAATGGATAGTTTTATTTAATTGTCTTTTAAAGCAAGAAGTGTACAGGATGCTCGGTTTAGGACACGTCCCCTGGCTGACAGTACTGAGGCGTTTGTTCAGGTTCTGTCCCTTAGAAGAGCGCAAAAACAGAAGAAGGGCGCAGTGTGAGTGCTAGAAGCCACTTACACACACACACACACACACACATAGCACTCAGTGCCCGTGCCCCACATACTACACGTGCTCCTCGAGTGTAGGGATTAAGGGGGAATGTCGAGCACACCACGGTCATGCTACCTACGCTAACGGGAAACCCAGGACCAGTGGCGTTAGCGGCTAGCGTTAGCACTGAGCTTCTGTTTTAGCCATTAAGGTTATAAATACAGCAGTGTGTTGCCATGTGGGAACCAACCAAACAGAACCGGCTTTTATCTGCTTATTTTATGGTGCTCTATATATATGTGTGTGTGTGTGTGTGTGTGTGTGTGTGTGTGTGTGTGTGTTCCACAGGGGTTTAGTGCTCGTGTCTTAATGGAAGTGACATGTGACCTTTTGCCCCACGCAAGAGCTCGATGTTTTGAGATGTCCAGGCAGTTGACGTCTTTTCCCCTCAGCCTCTTTTCTTCTTAAATGTCACACACACACACACACACACACACACACACACACACACACACACAAAAACGTCTAGGTAAAGCAATTCGAATGGTATTTTTGGAGTCATGGGTCAGTCACTGGATGAGCTAGATTTTACAGTGTCCACACACACACACACACACACACACACACACTCGCGCGCACTCGGCTGCCTCCCACACAGCCGGGTGTGCTGGGTCGAGCCACTCATCTTGTTGATGTGGCGTTTTAAAGGCGAGCAGATTAGCAGCAGCCACTTCACATCAAAGCCCCGAGCTACCTGATAAATATTTCCCATGATCCTCTGCTCTCTCACCCTCCAATCAGATCCTGTGTTTTTGGAAGAAATGAAAGAACCGAGAGCGAAAGTGTTTTTGTGCTCTTTCATCAAGTGTGTCTCGCTCTTAAACGCCTTTCATCTGTAGTGGAGGCTGAAGACGCTCGAGTGCTCCGGCCTTCATCACGAGCCGCGGTAGGGGGCGGAGCTAAGGGCCGGGCCGAGAGCTGATCCCAGAGCATCTGGTGTTAAAGCAACACCAAACACACACACACACACACAGAAAAACATCTCCAGCAGCAGTAACACAACCATCTCGCACACACACACACACACACCAACCTTGTCTGTTTATTACCAACACACTTCATTACTCCATTATAATTTTATATAAGAATAATAAATTGCGTTTGACGGTGTTTGATTGTGAACACCTCAGTTAATGGTAATTCATGGTGTGTGAGGGTGTTTGATGGCGTGTGAGAGTGTTTGATAGTGTTTGATGATGTATGTTGGTGTCTAATTGTGTGTGATGGTGTTTAACAGTGAGTTGTTTAAATGTAAACACTGCAGTTAATGGTGTTTGATGGTGTGTCATGGTATTTGGTGGTGTGTTAGAGGGGTTATGGTGTTCGTTGGTGTTTGATGATGTATGTTGGTGTGTGATGGTGGTCGATGGTGTATGATTGCGTTTGATTGTGTTTAATAGCATTTAATAATGTGTGATGGTGTTTAATAGCATTTGATGGTGTTTGTGAACACTCCAGTTGCTGTCGCCCTCGGTTTGCTCACCAGGGACCATCAGACCTTTTTGATTCATACACATTCACATTCCATACAAACGTAAATAATTATTTTGATTGTGTAAAGCTGCTTCGCGACAATGACAATTGTTAAAAGCGCTATACAAATAAAATTGAATTGAATTGTTGTGTGATGGTGTTTGTGTGTTATAGTGTGTGGGATATTTGATGCTGTTTGATTGCAAACTGCAGTTTGTTGGTATATTGTGGTGTGTGATGGTGTTTGATTGTGTGTAATAGTGTTTGATGATCTGTGATGGTGTTTGGTACATTATGGTGTTTGTGATTGTGTGTGATTGTGTTTGTGTGTAATTGTGTTTCTTGCCATGTGCAATGGTGTTTGTTGGCGTGTGTGATGGTGTTTGTAGGCATGTGTGATGGTGTTTGTTAGTGTGTGATGACGTTTGTGTGTGTTATGGTGTTTGTTAGTGTGTGATTGTGTTTGTTAGTGTGTGTGGTGTTTGTTGGCATGTGTGATGGTGTTTGTTAGTGTGTGTGATGGTGTTAGTGTGTGTGATGGTGTTTGTGTGTGGGATGGTGTTTGTTAGTGTGTGATTGTGTTTGTTAGTGTGTGTGGTGTTTGTTGGCGTGTGTGATGGTGTTTGTTAGTGTGTGTGATGGTGTTAGTGTGTGTGATGGTGTTTGTGTGTGGGATGGTGTTTGTTAGTGTGTGATTGTGTTTGTTAGTGTGTGTGGTGTTTGTTGGCGTGTGTGATGGCATTTGTTGGCATGTGTGATGGTGTTTGTTGGCGTGTGTGGTGGTGTTTGTTGGCGTGTGTGATGGCGTGTGGTGGTGTTTGTTAGTGTGTGTGACAGCGTGTGATGGTGTTTCTCAGTGTGTGTAATGGTGTTTGTTAGTGTGTGTGATGGTGTTTTTTGACATGTGTGATGGTGTTTGTTAGTGTGTGATGGTGTGTGATAGTGTTTGTTAGTGTGTGTGATGGTGTTTTTTAGTGTGTATGATGTTGATTGTTACTGCGTGTGATGATGTTTGTTAGTGTGTGTGACGTCGTGTGATGGTGTTTGTTAAGTGTGTGTGATGGGGTGTGGTGGTGTTTGTTAGTGTGTTATATCGTGATTGTTAGTGTGTATGATGGTGATTGTTAGTGTGTGTGATGGTGTGTGGTGGTGTTTGTTAGTGTGTGTGACGGCGTGTGATGGTGTTTCTCAGTGTGTGTGATGGTGTTTGTTAGTGTGTATGATGTTGATTGTTACTGCGTGTGATGGTGTTTGTTAGTGTGTGTGATGTCGTGTGATGGTGTTTGTTAGTGTGTGATGGTGTTTGTTAGTGTGTATGATGTTGATTGTTACTGCGTGTGATGGTGTTTGTTAGTGTGTGTGACGTCGTGTGATGGTGTTTGTTAGTGTGTGTAATGGTGTTTGTTAGTGTGTGTGATGGTGATTGTTACTGTGTGTGATGGCGTGTGATGATGTTTGTTAGTGTGTGTAACGGTGTGTGTTGGTATGTAAACACTTTTCCTGGGGGCGATTGTGTGTGTTTCTTCGAGAACACCGCATTGTGATGGTGTTTGTTAGCGTGTGTAATGGCGTGTGATGGTGTTTGTTAGTGTGTGTGATGGCGTGTGGTGGTGTTTGTTAGTGTGTGTGATGGCGTGTGATGGTATGTTAACACTTCTCCTTGTGGCAATTGTGTGTGCTTCTTCACCACGTTGTGATGGTGTTTGATGATGAACGTTGCCGTGTGCTGGTATTTCAGGTGTTTTATTACCTGTTTGACTCCTAATCTAACATGGCCGCCGCAGCGTGTCAGGCTGTTCGCGCCTCCGGCTCAGACCTGCCATTTGCCAGCTGTTCTTCCCCTCTAATGATAGACAGATGAGACAGAGGAGTGAACGTCGCCTCCGTCACGCCATCTGGAAAAAAGTGTTCCATTACCCTAAGTGCCCCATAATTCTCTGCACTCGGAGGCAGTTTTAAAGATGTCCGCCGCACGCCGCCGCGACTCGTCTGAATTATAACGCTCTCCCGTCTCAGGTGGATTTATATCTTATAAAGGTTTTATTTTCTGCAGACGCTGTCAGCTTTAAAATACTGAAGTGCATTAGAGATGAGACGCGGAGCGATATGGGACATTAGAGCTTTCCATAATGTTCAACTGAGAGCGTGAGGCTTTCAGAACAAACACTAAGAGCTTCTCAAAGACCGGAGGGTGAGACCTGCAGTGATGTCATCGGCACAAACACTTCCTGTTCCCTCACACGCCACACCACACTATTTATGTGTTTCATGTGAAAACAAGAAATTTTTCTTCTATATTCATCAGAATTCTCACACTGCTGGTGCTGACGTAGGCTGCTGTTTAAAGTGTTTGATGATGAAGAGTTCTGTGTTTAGTGGGGAATACTGGTGGTTGATTATAGAGACTACTGGTGTTTGATGATGAGTGCTGGTGTTTAATGATGGATATTGCCGGTCTTTGGGGATGCAGAGTACTGTTGTTTGATCATTTAGGATACTGGTGTTTGATGATGAGGAGTATTGATCATTTAGAATACCAATGTTTGATGGGGAATAGCGGTGTTAAATGATGGAGGATAATGGTGTTTAATGGTGGAGAGTACTGGTGTTTAATGATGATGAGGAGAAGGAGCACTAGTGTTTGATGGAGAGTACCGGTGTTTGATGATGGAGTGTGTATATATACTGTATATATGTGTTTGATTATGGATGATGCTGGTGTTTAATGGAGAATACTGATCCCTGATGATTTAGATTATAATTATGCAAAGTACTGGTGTTTGGTGCTAAATTGTTTTGTTTAATGGAGAGTGCTGGTGTTTGGTGTTGGTGTTGTGTTGTGTGTGATCACTTGCTACACAACAGCTGAGGTGTGTATTAATGGTGCCATAGGTGGTGTGTATAAATTTGTGGTGTTTGATGTCTGTGTAACAAACGAAGCAAACGCTGTAGCGGACGCTACAACGCTACGGGAACATTGAGACATGGCGAGAACCAGGAACTAAAAAAAAAAGAAAAAGCTGATATCGGGACAGAGGGGCGTCCGGCGTTCCGAACATAAGGTGCGTTCGTTAGTGCGAAGTCGACGAGCCGCTGCTGACGCTGGGGTAATTAACACCGTCACAGATTGTACGACAGCTGTGGTGTTTAGCGCCGAGTGCCTCACAAAGGCGGAGAAGCTTCAGAGGACTGAGAAGAGAACAATCCAGGAACCGTTCTGAAGATCTTTCTGGTGACGAGGTGGAGTGCAGGGTAAGGCTGTAGCGCATAGTGAGCGCTCCGAGGCACGTCAGCCTGCTACGTGTCTGAGTGTTAAATAACAGATTCCTGAATAATGTGGATGAGCCGAGGGAGGCGGTCGATTAGCGTCGGAATGAGCACCGCGCTCAGACTCTCCGGCTCTGTTCCAAGGCTCGGGTTCCTAAATTGCGACGCCAGCGTCGAGTCCCCACTGAAAGTCCCCTTTATTGCTTTAGGCTTTAGTTTAATCCCAGGTTTAGTGAGCGGCCCAGATCTCCGACTCGGCAAGGAAGTGCAGCCTTACGCTCCAGCTCAGCACTAATGCCCTGTAATTTGTAGTTTTGTAAAGCAGAGGAACATTTTAACCCACTTCCTGCTGTCCCAGGACGTCTCATTAGATTCAACACCAGAATTATTTGTCGTCTCCTCATCTCGACTCTCGCAGTTAACACGCCTGAGGGGGGGACGGCAGCGCCCTGATTATTTATGTGAGTCTGTAGAGACGGTAACAACGGCGCCGGTAACGACAGAAGACGTCTCGTAGCACGAGGTCAGTAACACAAACACCTCGCAGACCGGCAACACCAGAGCACGGACAATGTGGACACAAGATATTTGTCACGTTTTACTTTGATTCCATCGAGTGTTGAGAAACGCCTTGTGTTGGGAACCAGGTGTCGAAATCTCAGGGAGCCAATCAGCACACAGCGTTGTTTATTACATCACTCAGAGACGGGGCTCCGTGTGTGCTGTGCTTTCAGACGCGGTGTGTCTCGTGTAGCAGGTGTACAGATATCTCCACAAATAAAAGTGCGGCTTATTCAATTATTTGTTGGACGATTTTTACACTGAATACAAACCGATTTCATTTTCCGCAAATTCCGTGATAATAACTTATTATTTAAAAATAGATCTTAAAGTTACATAGTGTTTCAGTATTTATTAAATACTTTTAGTATTTGTAATTTTTTTAGTAGCTTTTAATATTTACCTAAGTAAATAAAAACCTGCTTGCTTGAAACAAATCAGAAAGTTTTCATTGCTGCTGTTAAATCGAATGAAAAAATCCCAACGCACTAAAAATGTAATCGAATCGAAACTCCGGTCTGCTCATGATTGACAGCTCTGATTAAAATAAAGGCAGAAACTTTAATCAGCATGTGATGAAACAACAGCAAAAACGACATCGCTGTCCTGCAATAACAAGACCGCACTGTGATCACGTGTTAGCCACGCCCACTTTCTCTGCGGTGCTGACAGGCGGCCAGGTTGCCATGGTTACTAGGGTTTGGAATCCCCAGGGGCGAGCCGATACGATGTTGTCACGATACCTCGGTGCTGATTCGATTTGTATTGTGATTCTGTAACTAACACAATGTTCATTTATATTATTATTATTATTATCACTTCTAAACACACAGAATGCTGCGCTGCCTGCCAGGGTGTGAATAGTTTAGAGTGCCACCTGTAGGATTATAGAGAAACTGCAAAATGTTGCCACCTCAACTGCAAACGTAGGAA
>NC_071120.1:28740000-28752500 GCF_024256425.1 Clarias gariepinus
GCTCTACAGTCTGTGTGTGTGTGTGTGTGTGTGTGTGTGTGTGTGTGTGTGTGTGTGTGTGTGTGTGATATACCGCCATAGCTGCTCAAATATTCAGCATCACCATACGAACAGGACTAAACTGTTATGGTGTTTTATCGTAACCATGGTAACCAGCTGTACCCCCTGCTCAGTGATTATTAAGGATGGGGATCTGATGTATTGCGATACAGGAACTACACACACATACACACACACACACACACACACACACACACATATGCGCGCGCTAACCTACAAGCTTGTGTTGCTGATTCAGTCCTGAGCTAGTGTTTTTTTTGTCCGACTGCAGGATTTAAAAACACATCTAAAGCTGCAGAGAGATCAAACACACACACACACACACACACACACACACACACACAGCATTATCACTAGGCCTCAATAATCTCCGTTGCTGAACCTTTAGCCGTGTCCTATCATAAACAGCACATTGTTTATGGTTACCATGGCAACCCCGTGTCCTGACGTCTGATCTGAGAGCGGTGTGCAGTTGGACAGTGGGCGTGGCGGGCGGCGTGGGCGTGGCGGGCGTCGTGGACGTGGCGGGCGGCGTGGGCGTGCCGGACAGGGTTCACGTCGTTGACAAGAGCTATACGGTGACGGTCCTGACGCTCCTGTGTTGCGGTATCTGATGGTAGCCACGGTAACCGTGGAGGACGAACGCGCGTCCATGACGTGTTGGTGACGCGCTGCTGTTGTGTTGGACAGAGGAAACCTGTGGTGCGTCACAGTAACCATGGTAACTATAACAGTGATCCTCAGAGGAGCCGTGATTGTTACTGTTACTGCCTCTCTGTCTGATCGTTAACGTTAGCAGCCTGGAGTTAAACATGACTGGGAGAGTGTGTGTGTGTGTGTGTGTGTGTGTGTGTGTGTGTGTGTGTGTGTGTGAAGTTTAACAGAAAATCATATGTGGATGTGTCTGAGAGAGCCGTCAGGTTCTGCCCTTATTTCTGTCTGTCTCTGTCTTTTGTCTTTCTCTCTCTGTCTGTCTCTGTTTTCCTTTGTCTTTCTGAATCTGTCTCTCTGACCTTTTGTCTGTTTTTCTGCTATTCTGTCTGTCGTTCTTCGTGTTTTCTTTTGTGTTTTTGTTTCTGTCTGATCATCAGATTGTCTGTCTTTCTGTCCGTCTGAGTGTCCTCATCCACCTGTCTGTCATGTCTTGAAGAAGAGTGTATAACAGGATGGATGGATGAAAGTGTGTGTTGTGTTTGTGTCCTGTTGAGGTGTGTGTGAGATGTGTGTGTGTGAGGTGGAGGATGACTCATTCTGGAGCCAGACGATAAAGCAGCTGTGTGTGACGGCCGCGTCCCGAACGCCGCTACAGCTTCTCATCACTAACACTGAGGGTCCATCAGGAGACGAGGCTCTCACCTGCAGGATGAGGACTGAATGGTCCGCCCCTCCCCGTGGCTATTGGCTGTATTTACTGATGGGCGGGGCTTATGTGACCCCCCCCATAACCCCCGCTCCCCAGTAAACTGTCTGTTATCTTCCTGCGACTTTCAGTCAATAACCGCTCGCTGTTTTCTCTTTCATCTTCTCGGGGCTGCTGTCGACTCTGGACCTGTGTGTGTGTGTGTGTGTGTGTGTGCATCTGTGTGATGCAATATGTAAATAAATCTGGTTAAACACACATTATTTTCCCAGTAAAGGCCAGAAGGTGTGTTTAGGTTCAGTCACAGTTCAGGATCGAGCGTTGCGGCGTCTCTCTGGACTTCAGCTCCAGACGCTTTCTAGGAATCTCATCACCGAAATTAGCAAAGGTGCAGCATTCCAGGAAGTAAATTCTTACCGAAGTGTCCTAATAGCGCAGATAAACACCACATGGTAGGTTTTATTCCTGATAAAGCGAGGGATTCTGAAAAATGTTTATCGTTCCGTTAACCACACGGTGGCGTTAATAATTCAGGATCAATCATTTAATATTCATTATTTAGGATATGCTACATTTTTGTGGTTTTAGTTCAAGAACTCTCTCTGTCTCAGCGGACTTGGTGATGTAAACATGGAGACACACACACAGTTCGCTCTGTACCTCTTGAGCCGTATACACTCATTAATATTCGCATAGATTTAAATAATAAACTGAAATAAAGTCATTTAAATGCCTCTTTTTTAAGCGTCTGTAACAGCAGCGTGGTGCGGCTCGAGCAAAACGTGAAAGCAGCATGAGGGGTTTTCAGGGGTTACACAGAAAAGACCCTCAGATCGTCGCCGTGGCGATGGCTGCTGTTGCCAGGCGATGTATAATCGGCCAATCAGGGATGAGGAGGAGGCGCGCAGATTTATGGTCAGATTTAACACGGTCACTCAGCTGAATACATTACCATCTTAATGATGCTGTGTGTGTGTGTGTGTGTGTGTGTGTGTGTGTGTGTGTGTGTGTGTGTGTGTCTTTCACACACCTGTTCTGACCCGTGGCACTCAAGAGCAAGAGAGAAACATGACACAGCTTCTGATAAACGAGTGTGGAGGAGGTCATTAAGAGGGAGAGAGAGAGAGAGGGGACAAAAGAAAGAAAAAGAAAGAGAGAGACAGATAGAACGACACACACACACACACACATGCGCGCCCACACACGTTAATTCGAAGGGCAGCTTGGCGTTTTGTCACTGTCACCCTCTTCCCTCGTCCTTTTCCTCTCCCTCTCCCTCTCTCTCTCCCTCTCTCTCTCTCTCTCTCTCCGTAGCTCTCTTTAAACCCACACTCGTCCCCCCTCACTGTTATTATTATCCCTCTTTTCTTCTTCTTCTCTCTCTGGTGAATGAGTCAGTGGCGTTTTACCGCTGCAGACTGCAGGACCTTGACCTTGTTACCCCCCTCCCCCACTCTCTCTCACACACACACACACTAACGCACTGCTCTGCATTGTGTGTGTGTGATGAAAGGGGGAAGCTGGTGGTAAACGAGTGCAGCTCTAATATCCCTCGCTCCTCTGTCTCGGGCGTCTGGCTCACAGAAACCTGGCTTAGATTTCCTGTGTTTCTGAAACACTAATCTCCCTCTGCTTCCTGTGGGGCACACAGGGGTCTGATCTACCCCGCTACACCCCCCCGCTACACCCCCGCCACCCCCCCCCGGCTACACCCCCCCGCTACACCCCTGCTACCCTCCTTCTGTTCAGATCACCCCTCATTAAGGTCAGGTCTGTGTGTGTGACCATGAATTTGAATGAAATTTGTTATGTGTGACCTTTGACCTTCAGCTTTGAAGGGTGCAGCAGGAGGGTTGTCTGACAGAACAGAACATCCTGCTGGGGACACACACACACACACACACACACACACACACAGGATAGTGTATTAGTGTTGTATTTTTTTATATATATACACATTGTATCTGTCTCACTTTCCCTGTCTCTCTCTCTGTCTCTCTGTCTTACTCTCACTGTCTCACTCTCAATATCTCACTCTGTATCTCATTCTTATTGTCTCATTCTCTTTGCCTTTCTGTCTCTCACTGTCTCTCATGTTGTCTCACGTTCCCTGTCTCTCAGTCTCCCTGTCTCCCTGTCTGTCCCTCACTCTTACTGTCAATCGCTGTCTCACTCTCTCTGTCTCACTAGCTTTGTCTCGTCCTCTGTCACTCTCTCATTCTCTCTCTCTCTCTCTCTCTCTCTCTCTCTCTCTCTCTCTCTCCTAATCAGTGGTGTTGTCTTTACTATATAAAGAGCTGAGACAGACTTTTTGTTTGTTAGCTACATTAGTTTTGAGCTAAAACTATTGTTCTTGCACAAATAGCGTTTGTGTGTTTGTTTAATTTGTTTGTTGTGTAATTTGTAATTTTATTCTATTAACATGCTCAGAAAAAAACAAGTGATCTTCTCAGAAAAGAGCAGCGTGGTGTGCTGTGTTGTGTTGTGTTTGTTTGTTTGTTTGTTTAGCGTTAGCCGTGTTCCCTCGCTAATGGCTAACCTGAGTTATGGCTCAGAGTTAAAAACGGCCGGCGAGTTAAAAATGGCCTCCATTCCCCTAATTTAAGCCAGACGCCCGCACACCAGCGTCTGTGTTTTCTCCTCGGCGTCTCGTCTGTTTCTCATTTGCCCGCTGTCTGCGTTCGAGGAAGGAAGAGGGTGCTGCTGTTTAGTCTGCGTCTAGCTTCTCTCGTTTTATAGGGCGCTCCGTTGTTCCCTTCTCCGCGTTCGGTGGCGTTTTGGCCGGTGTGTGTTTTTCCTGGCGTTGTGGTCGTAAAGGCAGACGCTACAGCAACACGGGGACAAACGTCGTGTGTGTGGGACGCCTCAGACTCACAGTGTGTTCTCAGAGCCCTGGAACACGTGTCCGTCTGATTAGCGGTGGTTAGCGCTAAGTGTAATTTTCGGCAGTTCTGAGTCTTCGCGTTGTAATTCGCTAACACGTCTGACGTAAACGTTGACGTTCCGGGTGGTGCTGTGTGGTTTACGCTCTTACTGTAGTGTGTGAAACACTCAACTACAACACACTCTCTAGATACACTGATGCTTAAACATGTTCTGAACGTTTTCTTGATGGTTCATCATTACTTCTGAGGTAAATGTTAGCATTCGGGATGGTTCTGTCATGTTTTTTCTCTGACTTTGTACATTTAAAATCACTCAACAGCTCCATCCTAGCGAGATACGTCGCTAATCCCAGACATACGCTACATACGTCTGTTCTCATATGTTTGTCAGTCATTTTGTCCATTTTAATTAAGTCAGCATTATTTGGACAATGTAAAGTGAACAGTTTGGGACTCTTTAGGACAACAATTTACTACAACTCACACTGTCAATCAAACTTAACAAACTTAAATAATTCTTTTGATTGTGTGAAGCTACTTTTTTTCAATTGTTAAAAAGCGCTATACAAATACAATTGAATTGAATTGGTGGACTGTGTTTGGACACTAATTGTAATTTTCGGTGTTTTTTGAGTGTTTACTTAGTAACACACGTGAGGTAAACGTTAATGTTCCGGAGTGTTCCGTGTTGTTTACTCTCTCGTTTTGTTCGTCACACTTAACCCTTGTTTATGATCTCGGCGAATGTATTCGTAGCGTCAGTTCTTAGCTAGCATATTGTGTGTCTGTGTTTTAGCAGTTGATGCTAAACATAATTCCAGGTTAATTTTAGATGTTCTAAGAGTTTTTTTTTTGACAGTTGACCTTCCGGATGATTATGACGGATTACTCTGATTAGCCTTGTCTGTCGGCGCTAATTTCTGTATGCTACCTGGATAATTTAGTTAGCCTGCTCATGCGTTATGTTTCCTGCTTGATTGGCATTAGTTAGCTCTAATCATGTTTTTCTTTTTCTCTTTCAGGCGTCTGATGTCGGATCGGAGAAACTCTTTTCCCCGACTGCTCCTAAAGGTGAGACATGTGATTCTCTTACAAGAATGGTGTTTTTAGAAAAGAACAGAAAGGTGTCCCATGAGGGGTGTGTGTGTGTGTGTGTGGAGTCAGAGATTCAGTTTGCAAAGTGATGCTGGTGTTCAGATGTGTGTGTTTGTGAAATGTCCTCTCATCCCCTAATCTCCTTGTCCTCTCGTCCCCTCACCCCTGAGCCCTTCTTTCTATGGTTCTCCTATCCCCTTGTCTTTTCATCCCCTCCATCCTCTCATCCTTTTATCCCTGTATCCCCTCTTCCTCTCGTCCTCTCATCCCCACCATCCCCTTGTCCTCTTGTCCTCTCATTCCCACCATCCCCCTGTCCTCTTATTCCCTCCATCTCCTTGCCCTCTCATTCTTGTGTCCCCTCGTCCTCTTATCTCCTTATCCTCCTGTGTCCTCCATTCCTCTGTTCTTTTGTCCACTCATTCTCCCATACCTTTTCTCCGTTGTCCCCTTATGTCCTTCTTTCTCCTGACCCCTTTTACCCTCATCCCATGATCTCCTCATCCCCTCCATCCTTTCACAAACACTATCCCCTCATATCCCTCGTCCTCTTGTCCCATCATTCCCTTGTCATCTGGACACCGTGTCCTCTCATCCTGTCATCCCCTCGTCCCCTCACCCTCAGGCAGCAGACCGTCTTCATTGCTGAGATGTTCCAAAAAGAGCGAGTGACTTTAAACACCCTCGCTTTTCTCAGCGCGAGGCTCAGACAGCTAATGAGGGGATTTAATACAGACTGCTACAGGGAGCATAACGAGCAGCTTAATGAGAGACAGAGAGACAGAGAGACAAGCAAATGTGAGATGATGACCGAAAAACTGTAAGAAAAAGATTAAAAGAAATAAAGAGTAATGAAGTGAAAGACAGATGTAAAGAACGAAAGAACAAACAGAAAGAAGGAAGTAGAGGAAAGAGACATGGCGCGGAGAGAGTGAGACAAAGTCTGACGAGACTGAAAATGTCAAATAGAAAAATGCAGAGAAAAGGGAGGGGCTAAAAGAAAGGAGGAGAAGAGAGAGAGAAAGCTGAAGAAGAAAAGAGAAAAAAAATGAGAGACAGGAAGTGGAAGAGATGAAGGTGAAAGACTCTGCTGGAGAGAAGACTCTTCTGTGTGTGTGTGTGTGTGTGTGTGTGTGTGTGTGTGTGTGTGTGTGTGAGTGAGGTTGAGGACCATGTTTAAAGGCCGTCTATGGAATCTGTTTTTCTGCATTTACATCTGACCTTGATGTGTGTGTGTGGGCGGGTGTTTGTGTGTTCATATATATATATGTATGTACGTATGTGTGTGTGTGTGTGTGTGTGTGTGTGTGTGTGATTTGTCGGCCATTTTGATGCAATTTCTCTTTCTCTCTTTATTCGTTCCTGCATTTTCATGCTCAGATGCTCGTCTTTGTGTGTGTGTGTGTGTGTGTGTGTGTGTGTGTGTGTGTGAGTGCTCAGAGCTGCGTGTCACTCGGCTCACTGATCTGGGGTCAGAGTGAAGAGTTCAGCGAGACTGAATCACAGGAGAGAAGAGAAAGGAGAAATAATCGTGATTTATCAGTGCTGTACACACACACACACACACACACACACACACACACACTGTCAGTCTGGTTATAAATAGTTGTGATATCATCATGTAGATCTTTACACTCTGTCCATTATGACACTGGTGTGGTGAGTGTTTTTTGGTGTTTGTCCTAAATTAAACACTTCCTGTTGCAGGAGATGATGTCATTTTATACGTTTTATTTCTTCCTGCAAAACGTAGCGATAACGTGAGTAGAAACGTAGCCTGTGATGTCACTGAGACGGTGAGTTTGGCTTGGTTCTGGTCTGATCTTCACACACTGATTATTAGACGAGAGAAGGTGTGTGTGTGTGTGTGTGTGTGTGTGTGTGTGTGTGTGCTCAGAGCTGCGTGTCACTCGGCTCACTGATCTGGGGTCAGAGTGAAGAGTTCAGCGAGACTGAATCACAGGAGAGAAGAGAAAGGAGAAATAATCGTGATTTATCAGTGCTGTACACACACACACACACACACACACACACACACACACACACACACACACACTGTCAGTCTGGTTATAAATAGTTGTGATGTCATCATGTAGATCTTTACACTCTGTCCATTATGACACTGGTGTGGTGAGTGTTTTTTGGTATTTGTCCTAAATTAAACACTTCCTGTTGCAGGAGATGATGTCATTTTATACGTTTTATTTCTTCCTGCAAAACGTAGCGATAACGTGAGTAGAAACGTAGCCTGTGATGTCACTGAGACGGTGAGTTTGGCTTGGTTCTGGTCTGATCTTCACACACTGATTATTAGACAAGAGAAGGTGTGTGTGTGTGTGTGTGTGTGTGTGTGTTCCTCAGACTCTTCATGAGCTCGTCTCTTAACGAGTTACACGGCGTAATTAAACAGAAACATTCGTAAGCCCCGCCCCCTGATGTGTCTCAGCCCTCAGGCCTTTTTAAGCGCTCGCAGCACGACGTCTGAATCAGACCGAACTAATCGCACAAGCGGTGCAGGAAACGTTTTAGCCGCTAGCTTTTCACCTCGGGATTAAAACAAAAGAAAACTTTGCGATTAGCGAGCGAGAGCAGAAACTCGTCAGCCAATCACAGAGCGGATCAGCTGTGCCCCGGGGCATGCTGGGAGAAAGCAGGAAGGTGGTGGTGAAAAGCCGTTTTGCGAAGTGGATTTCTGGCGTCTAATCCTGATTAGTTTTGAGCCGTCGCGCTCGTTTTGAAACCGCACTCGCGAGAAAAAAACACACAAAGCTCAGGGGCTTAACCAGCAGCTGGCATTTTAATCCCGACTTAATAAATTGTTAAAGTTAGCGACTCGCTGTGACTCGGGAGACAAAGACAGAGAGACAGAGAGAGAGAGAGGGAGAGAGAGAGAGGGAGAGAACACTGCTGTGTGACAACAATTACTTACACAAAAATACTATAAAAAGTCCTGTGTGTGTGTGTGTGTGTGTGTGTGTTGGTTTCATGAGAAGTTGATCAACTTCTGCTAGATTTTATTTTATTTTATTTATTTAAAGCTGATTTTCTGATCCAGTGTTTTTGATCTTTACACTCTGGGATAAATTATAAACTGTTCAGACCTTCAGGGGGTCACTGGACTACACTTCCCATCATCCCCTGCTGGTCACATGGCCCTGATCAGTGCTTCCAGTTTGGAGGTGTTTAAGATCTTCAGTGTGTGTGTGTGTGTGAAGAAGAAGAAAAATGATTATTATTATGATTATGATTATGATTGTTATAGTATTTTATAGCACATAACATCTAAACAGTTCTTGGGTTGCACATTAAATAAATAAATAATAATCAAAAACATCTAATAAAAACATTGTGTTTATTAGTAATATAAGAATAAGAAGAAAAGTTTTATTGGAAAATTGTGAAAAGAATACATTAAAAATTATTCTACAATAATAAAAGGTTATGAATATAATAAATAAAAGGTTTGAGATTAAAGACACACTGAATAGTCATGTTTATAGAAACTAATACATTATACAATTTATAACTTCCTCATAGTATAATATTTAGCTCATTATGATGTAAAATGATCGAGACAACGAACAACGAATCGAGACATCGGGGGAGATGGAGACATTTGGAGACGGAGACATTTAATTATTAAAAAAACTTTAGTTGAGCGCGGAGCGAAGTGAACACACTCGGTCTCTCTCGCGCACTGATGCTAGCAGAGTTCGGCGCTTCATAGACAAGCGGAGCACAAATGAACAAAAACGAGCGGAGGAAAAGGAAAGATACAAGGATGATCAACACCCGTGCACGCGTGTACTGTTATAACACTGTGACTACACACACAGACCCCTCCTACTTTCATCTTTACACACACACACACACACACACACTCTCTCTGCTCTACTCTACACGCTCTGCTAAACACACTAATGGAAACACTGCTCTGTCGCGATTCTTTTCACAGGTAAAGTGCAGGTTCATTTGTTTTATTTTTACTTTACAGCAGTGATTTCATTAGTGTGTTTTTAAAAATTAAATTTGGTTTACGAGTGTTTTGGAATACGAGCCCACTTCCGAATTATGCTCGTAATCAAAGGTTCCACTGTATATATTTGGCAGATTTGTTTTTTGTGTTAGTCCATTTTTATTTTATTATTATTATTATTATTATTATAAAGCTCAAGGAGCAACATGTTTTTGCACTTTCTAAAGATTTTAGTTCTGTTTTTGAATAAAGGGTTGGAAAAGAATGCTTTTCTTGTTTTTTATCCGATTTATCTATTAATAAAAAAAATCCACAGATTAATCGATTATTTAAATAATTGTTACTTGCAGCTTTAAAATAATCCATAATACAGATATTTATACATTATTTTTATATTCTTTTTATTTCTACAGCGAGTTTAATTCTTTATTTGGCACAGACTTAATCCAGATGAAACGTGATTATTATTATTATTATAATTAATATTATTATTATTATTTAAGTTACTGATGATGAAGAGACTCATAACGATGTGTTTATTACGGAGGTAAAAAATATCAAAGACAAGTTTTAATATATTTATAGGAAAAGTTCAACACTAACTAGTAATAGCTGTGGTTTAATACATTTATGCTAATGTGGAAATTGCCATGTTTTCCTCTCACACACACACACACACACACACACACACACACACACACTGCATCCACTCTGCTGTTCCTGCCCACATTGTTCTTGAAATCATTTCCCTACTGGATATATGGATGGATGATGTGTGTGTGTGTGTGTGTGTGTGTGTGTGTGTGTGTGTAGGCAGCAGACTTTTTATTGACATGCAGCAGATAGCAGGCAGGAACAAAGGGCACTAGGCGGCTATTGAATCGTGGCGCTGCAGACAGCGAGCTTGATTAGCGATTTGACACGGAGCCGTGTAGTACATAATGAGCGCTTAGAGCACGACCTGCAGCACACACACACACACACACACACACACACGCACACTCCCTCCTCCACCCTCACGCTCTCCAGCTCTCTCTGGAATAGAAAATTCACTCGCTGCTCTTTCCTCCTGCATCTAGGAATGGAAAAAAACAAGAGAGGGATGGAGATATGAAGAGAAGAAATGGAGAAATGGAGGAGTAGCTAGGGGCAGGGTGCACACACACACACACACACACACACACTTGCACTTTCTTTTCACACTTGCCCTTCATTCTCTCTCACAGGAATATAAAATTATAGGAAATTCACGTTCACTTTTGTGTCCTGCATAAAGGAGAAAAAAGGGAGGAATAAAAGGATAGAGGGATGGCTGGGGGCAGGACACACACACACACACACACACACGCATTGTGTCACAATCCTGCCCTCAGTGCTCCCCCCATAGGAATAGAGAACGATAGAAAATTCACTCGTTTATGTTTCATCTGGCTTGTAAAGAGGAAGAGATGAAGGATCTTAACGGAGGCTGGAGACGATCTGGAGGCGTCCTAACAAAGGAGGAGAAGAAAAGGAGTGATCGTACCTGCAGAGCAGAAATAGAAAAGGAAAAATCAAGGGCCTGAACCAGAGGAGAGAAAAAAAGAGGAACAATAAGAGCAAAGAAAAAAAAAACAAGAGGGGGAAAAAAACCTCAGAGCAGAAATGGAGAAGATAAAAGTCTGTGAGATGGAGAGATTAATGAGGCTCAGAGGCTTTAACCTGTTCACTGGATAATCAGCTTATCAGGAGAGAAGGAGTCGAGGAGGAAGAGGAGAAACAATGGAAGTGGAAATGGTGGAGCAGAAAAGGAGGAACAGATTCAGAGGAGGAAGGGAAAGAAAGGAACATGTAGAGAAGAGGAGCAGATCCAGAAACAACGCAATAATGAGAGTAAAACTGAAAGTGTAGAAACAAACGACAAAGAAATGGGGAAAGGTGAGAGAAAATGGAGAAAGGGATGCAGAAGAGCGGAAAGGAACGAGTGTGAAAGAGAGGAGTGGAGTGAGGATGAGGAGAAAGTGGAGGTGGAGGTTCATGTTATCGCTCCACTGAGTTTCCTCGGTCTTTCGTTTCCACTCGTCTTCACTGTGTACGATTTACTCGGCGAGTCTCAATGCATCTCCAGCAGTGCATTATGGGCCGTCATTCGGATTTATAGGAGACGCTGAATGTCTTTTTCGCTTTGTGTGTGTGTGTGTGTGTGTGTGGTTATTGATAGCACTAACCCTGTTTGTGTATTGCTGCCTGTCAGAAGGAGGGAAATGAACAGCGCGAGCTTGGCGGAGATGAAACGTGTGTTTAATTATTAATCGAGCCATTACTGACAGAGACGGCTTTTTTTCATATGAGACAGGAAGCAGCTTCGGGGAGGGAAAAAAGCAATTACACACTCGCTACGCTTTTACTCTTCCCGCTGTTTCACTTTGTGCAAACAGAAACGCAGTCGCGCCGTCCATCAGTGTGTTCTATAAATCATACGTATGGAGTTATAGAGATCCTCGGCTTCAAACCTGCATTAGTATCACTGGGCTTTAAACCCTGTTTACTGTTTAGAATGTGATTCTGCATACACAGATGTTTACAGTGTGGCACGGTGTTGTATCGTGTGGCAGTGTGGCGCAGTCTTACAGGGTGTTACAGTGTGTTACAGGGTGTTACAGTGTGTTACAGGGTGTTACAGTGTGTTACAGGGTGTTACAGGGTGTTACAGGGTGTTACAGTGTGTTACAGGGTGTTACAGTGTGTTACAGGGTGTTACAGTGTGTTGCAGTGTGTTACAGGGTGTTACAGGGTGTTGCAGTGTGTTACAGGGTGTTACAGAGTGTTACAGTGTGTTACAGGGTGTTACAGTGTGTTACAGGGTGTTGCAGTGTGTTACAGGGTGTTACAGTGTTGTATTCTGTGGCAGTGTGGCGCAGTCTTAAAGTGTGTTACAGTGTGTTACAGTGTGTTTCAGGGTGTTACAGGGTGTTACAGTGTGTTACAGGGTGTTACAGTGTGTTACAGGGTGTTGGTGTGTGTTACAGTGTGTTACAGTGTGTTTTAGGGTGTTTCAGGGTGTTACAGTGTGTTTCAGGGTGTTACAGTGTGTTACAGGGTGTTACAGTTTGTTACAGGGTGTTACAGGGTGTTACAGTGTGTT
>NC_071120.1:28757500-28800000 GCF_024256425.1 Clarias gariepinus
CGGGTGGAGAGACGAGCTGGAGAGGCTGAGCGGAGCTCTCAGGCATAATGTCAATGTTTCACAGGAAATTGGCTCAGGGATTCAACCGCGCGTGTGTGTGTGTGTGTGTGTGTGTGTGTGATGAGCATTACTGGAGCAAGAGATTGCCTTCATTATTTTTCAGATTTAAAAATATATTTTATCGGAAACTTCTCAAAATCCTGTCGGTTCACCTCAGGTTAGCCAGTTAGCTAGCATTAGTATATAAACAAGCTAAACGTTCTTTGCTACAATGTGAAATCCTGCCAGGAAACGATTCGTTTTAGCATCGGACAAACAATCTATAATATAATTAATATTTATAAATCTGACTTAAAAATCCTGTCAGGTTACTCAGATTAGCCTGTTAGCTAGCATTAGTAGAAATCAGCACTGTTTTTAATATGATTTTAAATCCTGTCAGTTACGTTCAGATTAGCCTGTTAGCTAGCATTAGTATGTAAACGTTGTAAAACTTTGCAATGATTTTAAATAAATAAAAAAATTATTCTGTAAGAGATTTTCAGGCTGTTGTATTTTAGCACATTATCAGTTAAATATTGCTAACATTTCGAGAGTATGACTTAAAAATCCTGTCATTTAAATAATTTAAAATCTTGTTCAGCTTAGCTTAGGTTAGCTTAGGCTAGCAAGGTCTCACTGTTATTGTAAAAGTTTAGACATTTATGAATATTTTTAAATCCTTTATAGAAATACTGCCAGATTAGATTTTTCTTAGCCAGTTAGCGAGTATAAGCAGGAAAGATTATAAATATTTAAGAATAATCTAGCTGAATGTAAACATGTACACTTCTCAGCTGTTAAAACAATTTAAACATTTATGAATATGAGATGCTACGAGCGAGGAGTTTAAACTAGCTAGTTAGCTAAACGATTAGCAGCTACAACGGCGTGTAATTGCTGAACACTTTGGCATAGTGTGAGGGGAGTGTAATAGTTAGTGCACTAGATAGTGCATCAGGGCTAATAGAACAAGACCTATGACCATGCTAATACAGCTAATGCAGTTAATACAAGATGCTATAGCTTTGATAAAGTGCGTGTAAGGGTGTGCTGCTATGCTGTTCTAAGGCTGGGGCTAGAATAAATTTAGCTCATTAACTTTTAATAGTTGGTTTCCACTTGAACATCTCTCGTAAGCTAACCTTACCATAACGTAAAGAATAGGAAAAAAATGAATTTGGCTAATTTCATTTTAACCTGCAGTTTTATAAGATGCAACTTTTAATTTTTAGCCGCGTAACTTTTCCCTAAACGGTCATGCTAATCTGTAACACTCCAAGCGCTAACTCTTCGCATGGCGTCGTCCAGGGTTGTGATTTATAGCTGAATGTTTTTGCTTCATGCTCCGTTGACTCATAAAGGTGTAAAAGTCCTGTACAGACGCTGCCTCACCTCCGCATTTGTCTCCGCTTATCGTCCAAAAGGCGTGTAAGGACAGAGCGGGGATCAGACGATTAAACTCAATGGCGATTAACCTCCGGCTAATCAGTCTCCTTAACCGGTTTTAGATACAGCGTGTTACCTGAGATCTAATCTTGAAATGTGACAGATTTCTGAGGAATGCTTTTAAGCGGAAATGAACCATCAGTGTGCTAAACCGCAACACGGACCTTCACTGAGAGCTTTATATCAGATCGGATTGGATCAGATGCAGGTTTAACAGCTTTTAGCACAAAAATGTAAAATGATGCAGGTTATGAGGAAGTCTCTGCATGAGAATTTATAATAATTGGACACGTGAGGCGTGGCATGAGTTTGTGTCCCAAACCGCACTCCCGTCTGCTCCATCCCGTACAGGTAAAAGTGCAGTTCATTTTCACGGTTCAAGACAGATTCACCATCAACAAATACAGGAGGCTTTCCCTCGCAGCTCACAGGATCTTCATCTGCACCATGGAGCTGCTTCTACAAATAAATCGGTTCATATCCCACATGATAAATGACGTCCCATGTGTGTATCCTTGTTTAACATGTGCCTGAGACGTGTCATGTGTCAAGTCGAAGTGGTGCGTGCGTGTGTGTGTGGGAGAAAACTCTGGAAGGAATCCGATCCTCCTGAAAACATTCCCGCTGCGTCGTCACACTGCTGCACCTCAATGGCCGTAAACTGACGGTTTGACAGGTGAAAGAAAAGCCGTCCGTATCGCCGTTACACAGGAAACCTCAGAGAGCGAAGAAAAACAGAAGGGTTCTTTCAGCCCCTCGTCATGCCACTTGCTCCTGTGAATGATCTCCATTCATGCGTCTCTCTCAGGGCTGAAAGATGGCATTATATCCACTTACACTCACGCAGGTCTGCACTCGGAGCTGTGCCATGTCACACCACCTTCCACTGACAGCCAGCACTGCCGGGACACGCCCACTGCTCACTACCTACCACCCACTGCTTACTGAGCACTGCCCACCGCTCACTGCCCACTCCACACACTGCTCACTGCCCACCCCCATACACACTACTCACTCCCAACCCCTTCTACCCACAGCCCCCCCCCCACTCACTGCCCACCCCCTCTACTCACTGCCCACCCTTCTACTGACTGCCCACCTCCACCACTCACTGCCCACCCCCTCTACTCACTGCCCACCCTTCTACTGACTGCCCACCTCCATCACACACTGCCCACCCCTTCTACTCACTGCCCACCCCCTCTACTCACTGCCCACCCCCTCTACTCACTGCCCACCCTTCTACTGACTGCCCACCCCCACCGCTCACTGCCCACCCCCTCTACTCACTGCCCACCCTTCTACTGACTGCCCACCCCACCACTCACTGCCCACCCCCACCACTCACTGCCCACCCTCTCTACTCACTGCCTACTGCCCACTGTTTGCTAAGCACTGCCCACTATTCACTCCCCACTACTTACTACTCATGGCCTACTGTCATCCACTGCTTGCTGCCCCTTAACCACACCCCCTCCTCCCCCCCCCCCCCCCCCGCTCACTGCCCACCACCCACTACCCACCCTCTGCCCACCCCCAGCCCACTGGGACCGCCTCCTATCCTGTATCTTTGAACATTTAAACTCAGTGGTTTAGGCTGAATTTTAATTCTCATGCTCAATTATTATTATAATTCTTATTATTATAATGAATTATTAAATTAACTGGTTAGCAAGTAAGTTATTTCACTAGCGATCCGGCCTGACTCTTGTCAGCATTATTATTGGCACCCCTGTGTATGATCCAGTCAGCTGGCTGATGTTAATACACTGTGTTACTGTCTAATGTTATATATTAGTGTTATTAAATGTTATAACCCTGCTTAGTCACCCTTTCATCCAAGTGGACTACAGAAAGCATCTCTCTCTCTCTCTCTCTCTTTCTCTCTCTCTCTCTCTCTCTCTCTCTCTCGCCCCCTCCTCTCTTTTCCCCCTGAAGCTTGTAAATCTGGTTGAAAGCTGTCCTGCTGTGTAGCAGAAAGCCTTTTGTGGAGTGTGTGAGGGCTTTCTGTAGCCGGATAAAGCCGACACGCCGAGACGGAGACAAATCCTGCTGAGACACAAAAGCTGTCGGAGAAAAAGAGAGAACAGGAGAACGGAGCGTTTCCTGAATTTTCTCTGCTACGTTCCTGCGTGTAAATCAGACGCTGTTTTTTTCATCATGTGATGTTTGTGTGTGTGTGTGTGTGTGTGTGTGTGTGTGTGTGTGAGAGAGTTGGTCAGAGAGGCACGCAGCGGCACTGACGTGAGCGGGATGCAGAAGCGCGGACAGTAACGATCAGGGTTTGAGTGTAAAGCGTTGTTCTGACAGTAACACACCTCCACAGGTGACCTTTAATAAAGTGTCGTGAAGGTTGTTTTAGAAGCTCGGCGGGTTCTCCTCGCTCTCCAGGCGCAACGCTAACACTGCTTCATCACAGCTGCGATTTGGGACACGGCCCACAGCATCACTGCAAGGCATTGTGTTTCTGGAGGAGTGGGTACTGTGGTCACGTGTGTGTGTGTGTGTGTGTGTGGAGGTTATTAGAACAGACAGCGGCTGTCTGCACTCGTCTGCGTAACTGCAGCTCTGCGTTTCTCTCCCTAATCGATTCAGACACGCGCGGCCCACCGCTAATTAACGCTCAGGCTGAAATGATGAGCTCGGCAGCGGGACGGTGTGTGTGAGGTGTGTGTGAGGTGTGTGTGAGGGCCAAACCGCCTTCAAACTCATAATCCCAAGCTGACTGCAGAGGTCAAAGGTCACATTCCAGGGGTTACATGCACTGACCATGACAAGTCTAAATAAAATATTCAAAGCGTCCATAGAGCAGAGCACAGGGAGCTGTAACTCACTCTGTCTGTGTGTGTGTGTCTGTGTGTGTGTGAAGGATGTGTCCAGATGTTGCTGATGTCTGTGAGGTCTGAGTTAAGGTCAGAGGTCACACACGCAGTGAGGTGAGAATGACAGAGACACGGGGAGCGGAACAGAACGGAACCATTACGGTTATTTGTTGGGTTTGTGTATGTGTGTGTCCCTAACGTGTGTGTGTGTGTGTGTGTGTGTGTGGAGCGGGTGTGGGGGTGTTGGCGGGGTGGAGCACAGATGCCAGCGGTCCCTGTGGGGGCATCAGACTCGTCTCGCAGCGTGACCTTTGACCCCTCCAGAGATTTAAGCAGTCTTAGGAAGCACTTGTTTTTGTTGCAGCATCCTGAGGGAGCGATTACACACTGACTGCTGAGTGCACTTTCAACTCGCCTCTGTGTGTGTGTGTGTGTGTGTGTGTGTGTGTGTGTGTGTGTCACTGTCCTCTCACCGTCATTATCCTCTATTAGATTCATCATTAAGAGCTCAGAAACACACACGTCCATCAGCTGTTTCCACGGTAACGTGATCAGGGGGCGGCGACATTCACAGTGCCGTCTCCCACAGCACAGTCTCACACACACACACACACACACACACACACACATATGTACACAGACACCCACACATACACACACACTCAACCAGAACCAACAAACAACAGGCATATTACACACACACATAATATCAATATACACTGCACACACACACACACACACACACACACATACATTAAACACTGCATACACCACACAAGCTCCACACACACACATTACACACACACACACATACACATTACACACTGCATGCACTACATAAGCTCCACACACACACATTACACACACACACACACACATACACATTACACACTGCATACACTACACAAGCTCCACACACACACACACACACACACACTGTACACACACTGTATGTAAGAGGTTCATGGCTGTAATCAGGTGATATGAAGGGACTCGGTGAATCAGTCTGAGTGAATCAGTCTGAGTGAATCAGTTTGAGTGAATCATTTGAGTGAATCAGTCAGAGCTAATTAGAGCTGAGCGTGTTTTACCGCGCGCACAATCACCCGTGAAATCCTTGTTTTCATTCTGCTGTCACCAGACATCACTCTCTTCCTTTCCACACGGCTCTCATTCAGCTCCGTCTCTCTCTCTCTCTCTCTCTCTCTCTCTCTCTCTGATGAAACACGTCATCTTACATAAATCATCCATCTGTTTACAAATAACATTACGCTGTGTCTTGCTAACCAAAATATCTAAGCTAGCTATTCATTCAGCTAACATTCGCACACAGTGCTGCTTTGACTTGAGGCTTAGCGCTGTTAAACTCGCCGTATCGCACACTGCTGATGTTTGGGTTGCTAGTTTGTTGTAGCAAGCGTGAATGGGCGGGGATTAACGGGGCTGCAGATCATGTGACCCAAAAACCTTTTTCTTATAATGTTGAAATGATTAGCTGGCACAATGTTACATCAAAGTGTGTTGTGTGTTAATGTTAGAGTATAGCACACTCGCTGTTAACTGTTTTAGTGCAACTGTCAAGTGTAAGTGCTAACCAGAGCCCGGAGTTTTTCTGTGGTTTCCATGGTAACAACCAGATGCTTCACACTACATATATAAACGTATACAGCTCTTACACAGAGAACTGTTTTTTTTTTTTTTTTAAAGCAAGTTAGTGTGTGTCCAGGTTCAGGACCCTGAAAAGACCCCATATTGCCTACATAGGGATCCTACGTCCCAGTCCAGCACGCTGGTACTGGTGACTGTATTTAACTGTCCACACAGGTGTGTAAACCGTCCTCTTACACTCTCGTCTCTCTCCTCAGCTGTGACGTCGCATGAGAGCTTCGAGTCGAAGATCTGCGGCTCGCCTAAGATCTCGGGCCTTCAGCGCAGCCAGGAACAGAGCACGGTTGTCTCATTTGCCCCACCCACATCGAGTCCCGCCCCTACGGGCAGCCCCATCCCCGCTGCTACGGCAACGCCTAAATCTCCTCCCCCGGTCATCATCAAGAAGGAATCGACGCCGACTTCTAACCCTGACCCCGCCCCCCACTTTATAAGGAACCAGTCAGAGCTACAGGATCACAAAATCACGCCCCCGAGCCACCACAGCCAACCAATCATCAGTCACCACCATCCACCCGCCCCCAATCACCTGACGTACGGTCTCCACGACATCAGGTGCTGGATTATTCTATACCCTAAATATACATCTCGTTTTATTCTTATACATGAACTCATTTGTAGTATATTTTTTGTAATAAAACTTTTTTTGTGTGTAAAGCTTTAAAACTAGCAACACAGATACTTTCCGTACTGTTTATACCAGCATTCTTAGCTAGCTTATCTGGTTGTCATGACAACTGAGTTTATCCTTAAGTAAGTTTTTCACATTTATATCGCGCGGCTGGGAATCCTTATTTCTGATTGGCTGATGGATATGAGTCATGCTCTATAATGTAGATCCAGTAAAAGAAAAAGTAAAAAATTACACTCCAATTAGCAACCGTTTGAATCTCAGCTCGCTACCTGCGCGGCGGATGAACAGCCTGCCTTTACACATGATGGAGTTATAAAGTTGTAACAGCAACACCGCGGAGAAACGTGTTAATTAAATCCCATGTAAGGGCGTAACCATAGCAACAGGGCTTTGTTTAACGCTAGCTGATTGATATTCAGGGAGTCGGAGAGGTGAAGGGAAAGCCGGTGAGTGGCTGTTTTAAGACTTGTGTGCGATTCAGCGGCGTGTTGAATCGACACTCACACGTCTAATTACTCTTCTGTTCGCTAATCGCAAATGAAAATAACAATTAGCATAAAAGAAGACTTCGTTTAAAGGCTAAGTGAGGAGAGTGGAGTGGTAATGCCTTAGGCTCACTGCATTAGCATTAACATTAACATTAACAAACAGCTCGTTAGCGATGTTAACAAGATAATTAGCACTCGCATTCCCTCATTTTTTTTTTTTTTTTTTGGGGGGGGGGGGGGGGGTTGTTTTAATTTGAACTCTGTAATGAACTCTGTAATTAAACACGACTAAGAACAAGTCCTTAAAATGAATTAATGACTGGCGGTTACCTAGCCAAGCCAGTGTAAAGTCTAATTTATGCTAATTTATGCTGAATATTATTTGTAGTCTTGGGTGAAATACCTGTAATTAAAAAAATTGTAAGGAATACACCAGGAAGTGTTTGTTTATAAAGTTTACTTGTTTTTAATGATTTTTTTTTTGTGTGTTTAAGAATTAAAATGTAACGTCTCACTATCAATAACTTCTTGTTTTTCTCCTTTTTTTGTTTTTCAGCAACAGCCCCTCGTCACTGCCCCCAAAACACCCCCTCCCCCCCTCCCCCGCTCCCCCCCTCCCTCTCTCCATCGCCGCGCTGTCGTCTCCCCACTACCCCCTGCGCTCCTCCTCCCATTTATCCCCCTTATCACGCCATCCGGCCATGTTTGCCCCCCCAGCTGCCCTCCCCCCTCCTCCTGCTTTACCCACCAACAGCCTGGTGGTCCCTGGACACCCAGCCGCCACGCCCTACCCAGGTAAGAGCACCTACACTACCACCACCACCACCACCAACCCCTCCACCTGTACATGTAGAGCTCAGCGTTTAGGGAGACACGTGAAACCCTGTAGGAGTGAAGATCTAGATCTCTAGCTTCAGTTCCTGAATCTGGACGGTCAGTTTTGAAGCAGAAATTTTGTGAGATAATTAAAATGACAGATTACTCACTGCCGTTCTAGATTCCTTGTTCTGGTTCCAGAATGGTCATCATGACATCACCAGGCACTGGGATTAAACCATAAACTCCACTTCTGCTGCTGAAACCTCAGAACTCATCATCCTCAGAGTTCTAGACTAAACTCCACTTCTAGAAGTTCTAGACTAAACTCCACTTCTTTGATTCTAGAAGCTTCTAGACCCTGGTTCTTGTAATTAAGAAAACAGAACTCAAACATGACCTCACTCAAAAAAGCATGTTTTATTATCATTAACGCTCTAGAATTATGATCTAGAGTTCTGATACATCTGATAATGATTCTATTTTAAATGTATTTATTTATTTATTAGCCTTATTGTAGACTACAATCCTAATTGGGGTTCTAGAATTAAATTCTGTATCATATGAATATCAGGGTTTGTACATAAAGATCACCGGGAGGTTCTAGAGCGGGGCTCGGTGTCACATTATCGAGGATTAGAATTAAATAACCATCATTCTAGAACTCTCCTTAGGGTTCAGGAAAGGGAACTCTGTGTCACTGTGACATCATCAGGATTCTCGTTGTTAAAGACAAAAGTCATTATAATATAATAATATGTATCGTGTGATGGAAAGACGACTTTAGTTGTAATGTAAATGAAAGTGAAAGTAGAGCCGGTACGCACTAGCTAAAGGAGTGAGGATGACAGTCTGAGGGTGTGTTAACGCGGTGTAACGAGTTCCACGTGTCTGGAGGATGAAAAACAAGTGGCCACTTCTGTTTCAGTCCCGCGTTTGAGACGAGCGAAGCTTTAACGCTTATCTCCAAAAAGCCGAGCGCCTCGTTCCATCCCTGAGTGATGAAAACACTAATTAATGTTAATGAAACCTAATCAGTCTGAGAGGTAAAGCAGCAGATGTTCAAATTAGAGTGTTTACAAACCCTGACACAGGAAGCGCTCCCTCGCATCGTCATGCTCTCCGTCTGCGTTTAAGTCTAAACCCAGACGCCGGAGTTTGTGTGGATAATCAGATCCGAGCGCTCGAGTCAGGATGAACGTTTCCCACGCTAGTGCGGCTAGCGGCCCCGCCCTGAACACGCCCAGAAAATCTGCATAATGGAGACATAGTCACATTAGATTCTACATGATATATTTAACACAACATTGTGCTTTTAAAAAAGATCTGCGCTGTCTAACACTCAGAAAAACATGAAATAAACAATACATTTTTATTCTAAACGCAATATTACATTTGTGGGAAGTTATTACAATTTTTAAAGTTGGTGATTTTCACCTTTCACAAACAACTAATCCCTGCGAGTGTAACAGCGGTTTATTGCGCTTGTGGGATTATCACATTAAAAGCTGCAGATTTGTGTTATTACGTGAGCGTGTACGTTATAGGGTGGTTTTCCTGCAGCACATCTCAAACTAAGGATTTTTTTTTTATTAATGTCTAAAATCCTTTATAATTAATATAATATTTAAACTTTAAAACTAAAAACTAGCTGTTTTCACTTACCTGTTCATTACTTACTGAGTACTTTGTTAGTAGAGATGGGGAAAATATCATTTGAATCGCTATTGTTATTGTGCAGATTTATGTAATGCCACACTGACCTCAAAATCAATTTTAAATGACTTATTAGATTTATAATAGAGACGCACCAGTCGATCAACCAGTGACCGGTCGATCAGCCAGTGACCGGAATTTGCTGGCTTTCAGTTTGATCAAACACCCTCACAACTTCGGAGATGTTGGAGGCAATAATTTGTTGTGGTTTCTTTATAATCCTACAGGCGGCGCTCTCTGAAATATTTTCATCCTGTGTGTAGGAGTGAATTATTTGCCAAGTCTGTTTAGAAATGATAACGGGCATCAGAGATACGCACTGATCAGTAACAATGTTAAATGTTTAAATGTTTTATAGTTTTTTTAAAGTAAGTTTGTAGTGTTTAAATGCTACAAACCTTTGAACAAACTAATGTTATAAGAAACAGGCTAGATTTAATTCTCTACTTGGGAAGCTGGTGAATAAACGCCAGATATAAAGATTTTTTAACAACTTTAGGAAAAAAAATGTTATCCAATCAGGGTATTTATAAAATCTTTATAATGACAGATTCACAATATCAGTCGGATTGTCACCGCGGTATGGTGATGATATCGTATCGGGACTTTCATTCCTGTTTGTTATTCACAGCTGTTCTTCTTTAAAAAGATAGAGGGCGCTGTACAGAACACGTTGCGGTTATTGGAATTGGGATTGTTGTATATTTTCTATATAATTTCTCCTAAATTTAACAGCCACATGTGGCGCTGTAGCTCTCCTAAACAAACCTGTCATAAATGGCTACTGTACGTGTCTATGGTGCGAGGTTAAACTCCTGTCTGTTACAGCTACAGAAATCTCACTCGACATACAGACTCGTACCTGACGCGCATTCTCCTTTTAGCGGTCCGTTTTGCAGTAAGATTCAGTGTTATCAAGAAACACACGCTTTAAACAATGACTCAAGACATGTTGGGTTTTTTTTCAGTTTTTTACTCTGACTAATCCCAATTCTAAACAAACCTTACAAATAATTTGCCCGTACCACACAGGACGCTGTACCTTGTGAATACTTTAGCGTGCACCTGCAGGATTATAGAGGAACATTTAACCGCTTCAGGTGCAAACATATACAGTATAAATGTAAAATTCATTTTAAAAAAAAATTTTGTTTAATTGCCTGGTTTATTTAAGAATAAATTAATTAAATATTTTTGTTTAAAAGAAAATAGGACTTTCTTGTTTGAGTAATAATAAATAAGTGATGAAATGAAATCACAAACAAAAGGAAATCTATATTACACTGTTTTATACAAACATTTTCCATGATAATGTGCGAGACATTTTTTGAACATATAATTATGTTCATTTTATATATATTTAATATAGCTGAGGTTTGAGGAAGCAATACGGTTATGGTTTATGGTTAAAGGTGAGTAAATATTATTAATTCTGGTGTTAAGTATAAACCACACATACAGCTTACAAGGTTTATGGAGACCGACATAATTCACACTATAATAATAATTATTATAATAATAATGCTCCGTATTACACACTTGATGACGTTAAAGGTGTCGTTTGGCCAAAACTGAGACGTCCACACTGTTCCTGTTATTTCCGATGCTAATATAGCTAACGTGTTTCGGGAGCTAACAGCCACCAGTTTATCAGAGTCTCGTGTCTCGGTGACTTCACGCTGCGCAAATGATTTTCCAGCCACATCACTACATGACTTTAAATATTAAGCCACACCTCTACTTGAAACAGCTGCTTTAGCTGGTGTGAGGTGTCGCTAAACTCTGTGCCGCTTTCACTTTGCGTTCCCATCTCGCATCGCTCTAGTCGCTGTGGGCGTTGTGAGTGCTGTCCGTTGCTATGGTTACCTAAATTATGGTGCTAAATTAAAAGCTCTGAGATGTGCCTGTGGCATCCAGGTCCATTGTCTCCTGCTAAACTGGTGGCTCTTAGCTTCAACTGCGTGTTAGCAAAATTAGCCACGCCGTGTGTAACGGGAACTCGGGGTACGTTTGGTTCCTGGCTGAGCTACTCCTTTAATAAGGCGTGTGTGTTTTCTGCTGAGGTGACTCTCGGTTCTCTCTTGTCTTCAGATACCAGCCTGTTGATATCATTCAACCAACCAATCATGTATTGCCAGCCTCATTCGGGGATTCTGATTGGCACATTGTCACATGCAACACTTTTACCTCGACCAATGAGCCCTCACGTAGAAAACCCTCACAGCTTGAATTGGAGAAACAGAGAAAGCCAGGTGACTATCCTCTTTCTCTTCTTTTTCCCGCCGTTTGGTTAAACTCACTGGCCGTCCGTGCTTTTTTTTTTCTTTTTTTGTCTTCCTTCCCCTCTTCTATTTGTTTTTTTTTTTTCTTTTCTTTTTTTCTTTTTGTTTTTTTCCCCTCTTTCCGCTCTCCTTCTTTCTTCTCAGAGCATCATGACCTCCTCCGGCAGGAGCTGAACAACCGCTTCCTGGTTCAGAGTTCCGAGCGGGGTCGGGGTTCGGCTCCGGGGGCGACCGGCTCTCCGTTGTCCCAAATGTCGCTCCTGAGGGCGGAGTTTCACCAACACCAGCACATGCACCAGCATCAGCACACGCATCAGCACACCTTCACGCCTTTTCCCGCGATCATTGGGCCACCCACTGCACCGCCCATGGTGCGTACCGCAGCCAGAAATGTGAGGATAAGTAACGAAAAAGCGACCAGATCAGAACGACTTCCCTGCCCTTCACCACCACACGCTCTGGGGTCCACATATCTCCCTAATCCCTGTTCCCTACACCCTACTCCGTATTCCCATCTCACGTCCTACGTAGCACACTGACCCAAAGAAGAAAAACTGTACATCCATAGAAACATCAGTCCACTGTGGGCGTGTCCCAAACCACACAACGTTCACTTGTCACTTTATAGGGCATAAACATTAGGACGTGTCCCAAACCGCACACATGACATTAACATTAGCCAGGAATCAGAAATTAAAATACAAAACATAATAATACAAGTTAATAAGGTATTTGCGTGCTAACGCCATATTTACGACCACTTGTGGTTCATGCAGATGGTCAGACGTGGGTTATTGCTTTCGTGTGACTCTAATCGTGATTTTTTTGTTTTGTTTTTTTGCAGTTTCCTGTTCAAAATTGGTGGTGACCTCACTGTTGATGAAAGTCATGATATTAGCCAGTTATTTTGATAAAAGCTAATCGCTTCCATGTGCTGAGAGGCCATTAGGAGCAAAACGCCAACAACTAGCGATCAAAAACCTTCACTTAAACCCCTAAGGCATTGCATACCTCACTAAGTGTGTGTGTGTGTGTGTGTGTGTGTGTGTGTGTGTGTGTGTTTACTCTTAGAGGGAAAAATAGGGCATGATTCACTGTATATACATTTTGGCTACCATGAGCTAACATGCTAAGAATCATGACAGCATTTATATTTCATGTTCATGACCCATCTGGTCTTTATTGCTAATGCTAAAAAGCTAACATTTCTTTAGAATTCTTAATCACACTGCTAGTAAAATTCCACATTTTCACAGTGCTAATGCTTGCTAGGAAACTTGCTACCATGGCCATATTCACACGTTCATTCATTTTCTTGACAGTGTTAGCCAGCTACATAACAAGTTCATCTAAAAGAATCTTTTAACTTGTATCTTCTGAAAAAAAAAAGGATTGGTTAATAGTGCTAGATTGGTGAGACGTGCTAGCCTGTTGGTTGTACCTAACTGTAGACGATGAGCTAACTTAAGCTAAACTGACAGAATTTCTAAGGTATTTTGACTTGTATCTATAAATGTTTGTAATTTTCTCTTTTATCTTTAGCTAGCTGGCTTTTACTCGCTACTGACAGGATTTCCAAAATATTTTTACTCATTTTAAAAAACATTCACAACCATTATGGCTAACACTAGCCAGTTAATATAAGGAAGCTGTTTTTTTGAGATTTTAATTGTTTATCATTTTGTGAGCTAACCTGACAGGATTTTTTTTTCCTCATGTTCAGGATAGTTCGTCATTTTCACAGTTATTTGTAGCTAGCTAGCTAACGGAAGTTAAGTTGACAGGATTTTTTAAAGTTGTATGTTAATTTACTACCATGCTAAACTAGCCTTTATTTGTTAATAGTGCTAACTAACTTGCTAAGATATGCAAGCCTGTTGGGTTTTTATAATTTTTGTTTATAAATGTACCTAACTGTAGCCTGCTTGCTAACATAAGCTAAGGAATTTCTCTGAGGCATTTTTACTTGTGTATATATAAATGTTCATAGTTTTTACTTTGAACTTAAGCTAGCTGGCTAATACAAGCTACCTTGACAGGATTTCTGAGAGGATTAAATCAGGCCTACAATAATTAGCTAGATCTTTAGCTAGTACAAGCTAACTTAAGAGGATTTCTAAGAGGATTTTTGCTCATACTTATAAACGTTCACAAACATTAAGGCTAACACTAGCTACCTAATATATGCTATCTGTTTTATAATTTTGTACGGTCATCTGACAGGATTTCTGAGAGGTAATATTTCCTCATATTCATAAATGTTCATCATTTCTACTGCTAATTTCTAGCTAGGCTAACTAATATAAGCTAAGCTGAAAGAATTGTTAAGTTGCATTGCTAAATGGTGAGGTACTACAATGCTAAACTAGCTTTCTTGCTAATATAAGCTAAACTAAAGGAATTTCCTGAGAGGATTTATTAATTAAACCTCATCATAAACACCACCACAAACATCTGGGGACACGTCTCTACCCACACACACACACACACACACACACACACACACACACCTGTGCAGGACTTTTACAAGCGCCTGACTCTGACCAGTCCGCTCGGGCTGTGTTCTAAATTAACTCTCTTTCCCTCCGCAGTGGCCGCTCGCTAATCTTCCCTTCTTTTTTACAGAGCTGGTGCTGGTGTTTTGATTTTCTCCCCAGCGGAAACAGCAGCCGGCTCCCTCCCTCCGGCTAATCGCTTTAATTAATGAAGTGTGTGCGTGTGTGTTTGTGTGTGTGCGTGTGTGTGTGTGTGTGGTTACGACTCGCTCGAGCAGCTGGCATTCCACACGGAAACATGGAATACTCTTAATTGTTAAACGATGAAATATGGCGTCTTAATTAAAGCCTTAATTAGTGCAGATGAGGTGTAGTGGGTCAGACAGTGTGTAACACACACACACACACACACACAGTCTTGTTGAAATGTTTATTAAGAGTTGTGTGTGCATTTCTTCTGTTTATCTTTCCTTTGTTCTTTTATATCTGCCTGTTGCTCTCTCCATTTAGTTTTGGCGGAATTTATCTTTATATTTTTTTGTTCACTCTCTACACTCTCTCCCACTTTCCCTCTTTATTCCCTCCATCACTCGTTCTGTCTTTCTCTCTTGTTGTCTCATTTATTGTCTCCTAATTGTTTTTTTTTTCTTTTTACTTTTTTCTTTTTTTTTTATCTGTCTTTCTGTCCCTTTCTCTTTCTCACATTTGGGTTAATGGAGCAGAACTGGACTTATATGTCCTTTATGCACATGTGTGTGTGTGTGTGTGTGTATGTGTGTGTATGTGTGTGTGTGTGTGTGGCAGAGAGAGAGAGAGAGAGAGTTAAGGGATATAAAGCGTTCTTTGTCTCACAATTCTAAAACACACACAGGTCTGATTCAGACTTGGGCTGTATCCCAAACGCAGTGTGTGGTTTAAATACACGTGCGTTAGGGCGGTCAGGAAATGAATGACCTACAGTATGTTTAATTAACAGTTAGCATGTTAGGTAAGCACGAGAGAACGCAGAGACGCTAAATAGGTGTGACGTCCAACTCGCTGTTCCACATAACACAGCTTTACACTTTATAATTTTTCATTTATAAGTAGCAGTGCATTATGGGTATCACACACACACACACACACACACACACACACATTTCATGGCAGTCTGAAGATGACTGAGACTCACAAGGGCCACAAAAAGACATCAGGATTTGGGACAGTTTGAAATGTCTGAGGTTCTGGTCTCATAAAATCTAACTATGGTGTGAGGAACTGTGGCATTTGGGACGAGGCCAAGACTTAACTGAGAACACTAAGTAGAGCCATAATAACGGCTGGCGTTCTGGTCAGAACATCAATCATGTAAAGCTTTTTTCTAAAAGCTTAAACACTAGCAGGATTAGTGTTAAGTGTTTGGAACAGAGCCCTAAAACAATCTAGAGGTAAATTCTGTAGCATTAGATTTGGGACAGAGCCGAAAGAGGAATGCCCTTCCTGTATGCGTGTTACTCTGAAATAAGTTATTGTGTCTGAAACAGAGCTTGAGAAGTCTTCCTGAACTAGGCTTCATAACTTCACTTTAACTAGTGAAGAGTGTGTGGTGCAGGATCTAAAAATTGACAACAAACAATAAATAGGTTCTAGATCTAGTTTTCGAGATGGAGCCCTAAGTGCTAATAAAATCTCTGAGCAATTGGGACAGAACCCCAAAACGGCTCCTGTTCTAGTTGTAGTGAAAAAAGTTCTGAATGTTCTAGCAATAAGAGCACTAGCCAGCCATGAAGAATTGGATTTGGGACACAGCCTTAAAATAGGCAGCTTTCTAGCATGAACATCCTCAAGTTTAGTTTAATAAAAACAGTGCAGTGATTTCAGTTAGAAGCTCAGGTGTGAGGTCATGAAGAAAAAGGCACCACGTGACTGCTTTTGGGACGGAGCTCCTGAGGCTTTGTAGCGCGGTGGTCTCACTCTCGACCCTGCTCTCAGGACGCCGGCGTTATTCCCGAGTGTTTTTCCAGCGGAGCGTCACTACGTTTGATCCGCACTGATTGTACGCGAGCGGCGTTATCTGTGTGTTCTTTGTCTCTGTTTGATGTGGCGCCGGCCGGCTGCTTTGCTGTGTAATTGTGTAATTGTTTGAATGAGCGAGTGAAACTCGTTTGCTAAGCGCGGTCTGGTTCTGGTTGCGCTGCGTAAACACTCCACTTCCTCCTCGCTGCCCGTACGCAGCTCTTTCATCTCCTGGTTGGTCACACATGCTTTCCATTTAAACACCATTTGGAGCGCTGATGTTTTTTATTTCTCTCTCTCTCTCTCTCTCTCTCTCTCTCTCTTACAGTTTGACAAGTACGCTCCAAAGCTGGACAATCCCTTCTTGAGGCAGTCGAGTGTAAGTGTGAAAGCCAGAGGATCAGAGCTTCACAGATTAAGGATTACGCAGCAGAACTGATCTGTAGAGAAAGCCGCAGCACCGTCAGAGCTTTTATTTACCACCGTGTCTCTGTCCAACAGGACGGGATTAGGTTCTGCAGATCTTAAGGGATTTAGAATTAAGGAAATAAATAATTCTTAAATGATTTCATTTTTAAATAACAAGAAAACCTTTTCAGAACATTTTGAGACAATGGAATCATTGTGGGGAAGAAATATTTCCGCAAGACAATGTGATCTTACAGGAGATAACAAAATGTTTTAAGAAAGCACTTTTACAAAAGTCATAGAATAAAATGTTGAAGTTTTTAGTATCATCATTTTTAATTAATTTATTTATTTATTTTTATTGGATTTAGTTATTTTTTTTATACAAAATTTTAAAAATCTTGTCCAACAGACTGCAGAGGCCGATGTATATATATAGTTACATCACAAACTCAGTTAACATGATCCAGCTAACTAACACACACTTGGGAGTTAACAGCTAGTTTACTAAGTGTGTGTAATACACAGTGTAACGTTGTGACTAACACACATACACACTTCATATCATTTATTATAAATTTCACTGGATTATAATCATCATTGTAGCCCTATAACTGTCAGCATTTTTATAGGAACACTACTGTGTGTGTGTGTGTGTGTGTGTGTGTGTTGTAGTGTTGTCAGACGGTGGTTGTTTTTTAATTCTGTGTGTGTTTGTGTTGTGTAGTTTTTCTCCTCGTATCCTCCAGCGATGCCGGGGATGCCTCCCCTCCTCCCTCACCCCGGTCCCTTCAGCTCCCTACAAGGAGCCTTTCAACCAAAGGTCAGGAACTGAAGCCCCGCCTCCAGCTGTTATTATTACCATCATAATTATTTTATTTATTTCAAGTTATTATGGACAGTTTAATTAGGGTTGTTTTTTTTATAGAGTATCAAATCTCGAAATAAGATGTCTGGATTTAGCCGTTTAGCTTGTACTATGCCAAGTTGCTAACTTCTGTAACAGGTTAGCTATGTTAGTCATGTGATAAGTAAATTTTGGATAAAGTTTACTAACAGTTATCTATCTGAACATTTAACATATTTGCATGTAGATGTTTAAATATTTTTGAAAACATTATAAATAGTTAATATATTTTAAAAACTCTTCTTATAGTGTTTTATTGTTTTTTTAGGCCTCAAACCCCATTGATGTAGCAGCGAGACCAGGAGCAGTTCCTCACACTCTCCTACAGAAAGATCCACGGGTTAGCCAATCAGAACACACCTCACTGCTCTCAGCCAATCAGAACACACCTCGCTGTTCTCAGCCAATCAGAACACACCTCGCTGCTCTCAGCCAATCAGAACACACCTCGCTGCTCTCAGCCAATCAGAACACACCTCACTGTTCTCAGCCAATCAGAACACACCTCACTGCTCTCAGCCAATCAGAACACACCTCACTGTTCTCAGCCAATCAGAACACACCTCACTGCTCTCAGCCAATCAGAACACACCTCACTGCTCTCAGCCAATCAGAACACACCTCACTGCTCTCAGCCAATCAGAACACACCTCGCTGCTCTCAGCCAATCAGAACACACCTCACTGCTCTCAGCCAATCAGAACACACCTCACTGTTCTCAGCCAATCAGAACACACCTCACTGCTTTCAGCCAATCAGAACACACCTCACTGTTCTGAGCTAATCAGAACACACCTCACTGTTCTCAGCCAATCAGAACACACCTCACTGCTCTCAGCCAATCAGAACACACCTCACTGTTCTCAGCCAATCAGAACACACCATATTGTTATCTGACATTTTGACTGACATTTGTGTTTGTTTTCTGCAGCTATCCGATCCGTTCAGGACCTCAGTGAGAGTACGTGTCCAGTTTATTGCGACTTGATATTATAATAATGTATAATTAATATAAAGCTATAATTAGTGTAATTAGTGTCCATCTGTAAAATGAGCAGTGTGTGTAATAAAGGTTGTGACTCTGTAGTTTAACTGTGTGTGTGTGTGTGTGTGTGTGTGTGTGTGTGTGTTATAGAAACCGGGTAAATGGTGTGCAGTTCATGTACAGATCGCCTGGCAGATCTACCACCATCAACAGAAGATAAAGGTAATAAACACACACACATATACGATCTGTTTACAGTTACACACATCTCATTACACTAAAAATGACTATTTCTCATGAACAAATCATATTAATCCACTGACGTGACCCTCATTAGCATGCTAACTCCACCCACCAGAGTGATGCTTATCACACTTACCCCACCCACTAACCTGATCATCATTATTTGCTAACCCCACCCACTAGAGTGACATTTTTATAACATTAACTCCACCCTCTTCATCACCCTAACCACGCCCACCACACAGACCCTCTTCATCACCCTAACCCCGCCCACCACACAGACCCTCTTCATCACCCTAACCACGCCCACCACACAGACCCTCTTCATCACCCTAACTCCGCCCACCACACGGACCCTCTTCATCACCCTAACCCCGCCCACCACACGGACCCTCTTCATCACCCTAACCCCGCCCACCACAGTGACAGACATGTCAGAGGTGTGTGAGATGTATTAGTATTTGTTGTAGACTCGACGCACTGACGCGTGGGTTATTTTCTCCACTGTGGTGCAGCAGATGCAGTTGGATCCTCATAAACTGGATATAACTGGTAAACTGGACTTGTTCAGCAGACCTCCAGCTCCGGGTGTGTTCCCCGGGTTCCCCTACCCTCAAGACCTCGCCAGACCTCTCTTCCCATCTACAGGTGTGTCTGGCTGCTTTCAACGAGTACATGCATAAAAACATCACATTCGTTTCAACGACGGTATCCAGTGATGCGTACGCATCAGAACGTCTAGAGTTACCCTGAAACACACACACACAAACACACACACACAAACACACACACACAAACACACACAATGACATCACCAACTAATCGATCATAGAACCTATTGCTGGTGACTATGTTGATTATTTTCTCACCCGTACTGTGACGTCATTGCTTGGGCGGCGGTTTGGAAAAGCGAACTCTTAGTGATGGACTGAGAGATTTTTTTTTTTTTTTGCGTGAACCCAGCTCCGTTTTTTAATCTGCTGATATTTCGACCCTGTTTAAATTCCTCCCTCCACTACAGAGTCCACATTATTCACACCATCACCGTGTTTCCTCACTAATAAATCCGAATCTCGAGTCTCGTCTCGTTGTTGTGCCCCGCCGGCGAGGTGATTTGTGTGTTGTTATCTCCAACGTCACCACGTGAATATAAATGTCTCCACCTGAGCTAATTGACGGCGAGTCCTTGGTTGAAGGGCGACGGGAATCCGAGTGGCCTTTAACACGCAATTATCCGCTATTGTGTCCCAAAACAAGCCTGTAATTGCCTCTTTCATTAATGAATCACGCACCCGGCTCACGGTGCAGACGAGGGGCCGCCCCTTTCTCCGCTACTCTAATGAGACGTGTCGACTTCGCAAAGTCAGTTGGTCGACTCCACGCACGTGTCTGTCTCACTGATGAGCCCCACAGACGTGTCATTAATGAGTCCTCACGTCTGGCTCGCTGTTTCCCTCTGACACAAACACAACGCTGCTTTTTAAGCAACTTCACATCTCTCATTCATGACAGCTAGCACACCGTTACCATGGCAACGGCTTCTGGAGACCGATTAGCATAAACCTGAATGTTAATCAGAATGCATGTTTTTGTAAGACACGATAAAAAAACAAACCTGTCTCACATTCCTGGAGAAATTTATGCAGGTCAGGACAATGGGTGGGGAGACAGAGAAGAGAGAGACACAACACAGAGAGAGAGACACACAAAATTGAAAGAGAGTGAGATAGGGCAGTACCAGGACAGAGAGACAAAGGGGTATTGGAGACAAGTGAAAGAGAGAGATGAGATAGATACAGGAGGAGAGAGACACAAGTTGAAGAAAATGGGAAGAGAGAGAGAAGATACAGGAGGATGCAGAGAGACATGTTGAAAAAGAGACAGTGGGGAGAGTAAGACAGAAAATGAAGACTATAATAGTGAGAGAAACATGAGGAAAAGAGAGATAAGGAGAGCAGGAGCGAAAGAGTGAGAGAGTGAGACACATGGGAGAGGAAGCCAAGAAGAAAGAGAGACCAGGGAGATACAGGAGGAGAGAGACAAGTCATGGGAGCACAATGTGACCTACAGTAAGGGGACGGAGGGAGAGAGAGAGAGAGACAGGACAAGAGAGCAAATGTTATGAGAGTTATAGTTGGAGGCGGGGTTGTGGGGCGGAGTTAAATACAGGTGTTAGACCCTTTATCGTTATGAAAAGAATTGAAGCTTTATTTTAAGGTTTATCTGAAAATGTTTTTATTACCATGCTGCTGATTGGTTGGTTTTTCTAACTGTTTTCTCGCTTTCATCCAATAGGATCCGGGCATCCAGCCACCTCACCGTACGGCCCCGCCCCTCATCACAGCAGCTTCCTGCCTCCCACTCATTTGGCAGGTAAGCGTAAGTAACCCCACTTTCTTACATTTACTGTCTGTCTGCCTGTCTGTCTGTCTGTCTGTCTGTCTGTCTGTCTGCCTGTCTGTCTGTCTGTCTGTCTGTCTGTCCTGTTTTGCTGTAAGAGAAAAGGAACGATAGATGCTGAAAGAAAGACCTACAATATATAAAGTGTGTGTGTGTGTGTGATGTGATGTGATGAGGACACACTGATGGACCTGGAGATGAGAAACTACCTGAATAGAATAGAATAGAAAGAATAAAAAAAAGGAGAAAAATTTTTTAAAGATGAGATAAAAAATGATAAAAACCTTTAAAAGCTGCTGCTTTAAAAGATTTTAAAAGAGAAAAGCTGCTTTTAAAGCTGAGGAGACGTGTGTAAGACGAGCAGAACTCTTCCTAATGCTTCCTCTCCGTCGCCCAGACCAAAAATAAACGCACCCTTTACTCCACGCCATTAACGGCCAGGAACTGAAAGAATGAAACTCGCTCGTTAAAGATTCAAGAGACTCATGAATATTCATGAAAATGAAAACATTCAGCACGTCATAATTTACAGCTTTTAAACTGTTAATCAATTCTGTAATAAAAAAAAATAAATTCTGGGGATTTACCTTAGGGGATTACTCTAAACGAGTGTCTGTCTGTCTGTGCACATCTGTCTGTCTCTCTCCTTCACTCCGTCTCTAATCCGTCCTCTTCTCGTTTTTGTCTCTGCAGACGCTTTCAGTCGCTCCAGTTCCTTCGGAAACCTCGGCAACCTTTCAGCTAACGCCTTCGGGGGGCTCGGAAACCCCGCCCTGGGTAAGAGAGAGAGACAGACAGAGGGACAGAGAGAGATGGAGGGAGACAAAGTAAAAGCAAGTGAGAGAGACAGATGAAGAGAGGCAGACAGAAGTAAAAAGAGACACAGAGCAAAATATAAGATGCTTTGGGTTTTGTTTTTGTTTGTTTTTTTATAAAAAAAATTGTTGCCCAATACAGAAGGAAAGAGTAAAAACACAGAGAGGGAGAGGAGGGGGGTGTTTTTACTTTTTCATTCTCTATATGTTTTTCTTTTCATATTGATAATAATTTTCCTTTTGATTGTTTATTTTCTTTCTCTTTATTTTCTTTGTTTATTTTTCATATTTCTTTTTTACTTTTTTCATATTTGTTTTTTTTTTTCGTATTTTTTCTCATGTTTCTTTTTCTTACTGTAGTGCTGTTAGAACAGAAATACAGCAGATTGGACTAAAAATCTACTGCAGAAGGAGACAACAGGAGAGAGAGACAGGATAAAAAAAGAGACAGGATGAGAGAGAGGAAGAGAGCAAGACAGGAGCAGAGAGAGACAGGATGAAAAAAGAGATGTGAAGAGAGAGAAAGGAGAAAAGAAAGAGACCATCTAAGAAAGAATGAAGGAAAAGACAGAGAGAGAGAGAGAGAGAGAGAGACAGGTGTCTCGGGTTAATGAGAGGTGAGACACTCGGCTCCAGATCGAATGCCAAATAAGAGCCGAGGGAGAAAAACACATTACAGCTCGGCTCAGCTTAATCCTACTGCAGTGACTGCCAACTCACACACACACACACACACACACACACACACACACACACACACACACACACACAGTTTAGTGTGAATTATGTATTAATTAGAGGGAAAGGTTCGTAAACCAGCCCACACTGAATTGTGAGAGTTTGTGTGTGTCCACGGATGTGTGTGTGTGTGAACGTGTGTGTGTGTGTGTGTGGTGTGTTCAGATATAGGGCACAGGGCATTGAGATGCACTCTGAGTCCTGCTTTACAACACTGTGTGTAGGAGGTGTGTGTGTGTGTGTGTGTCCGTCCCTCACTCTGACTCTACATTAAGGTGTAACAGTGCAGGTGATGGGGTCGTGACCTCAGGGTCAGTGAGACAGGTGTGTCTGACGTTTTCCACCATGTGACTTCACCAGGTGTTTAAGTGATCTCTCATCACACTCCTTCAGGAGGTTCAGCTCGATCCTTCCAGGGTGTAATAAGTTCTAGGACAGGTCTTAACCCAATTCCAGTCATGTCCTGGGTCACATCTCTGGTCATCTCCTGCACACGTCACGTCACGTATTTTATATTCAGACCTTTAACTCTAGATTTAAACAGAACCAAAATCTGGAACACAGCAACCGGCGCTGTAGTGATAAAGTGCTCTCTCTCTCTCTCTCTCTCTCAGGTTCCAACAGTGTGTTCGGACCCAAAGACGGCCCGGCGCTGCCCGGATTCAGCAGTCCGAGTCAGGACTCGTGGAACCGACTGCACAGAACGCCGCCGTCCTTCCCACAGTGGCCCAAAGTGAGCGACGGAGAGAGAAGCAGCTCAGCTAACAGCCATGAACGAGAGAAAGAGAGGGAGCGAGAGAAGGAGAGAGAGAGGGAGAAACGGGACTCGTCTATCGGGAAGGACGAGAAAGACAAAGACAGGTCAGTGTTTCATCTCTCGTCATTATTCTAAATCCTGTATTTTATTTATTTCCGTCCAAATGCATTGATCACATTCCCTTTCCTTTCATCTCGTTCTTCTTCTTTTTTCCCGTACACTTTTAATTTCCTCTGTTTAGTTTCTTTACTTATTTTTTCCTTCTTTTGTTCATCCCTTTCTTTCTTTCTTTTGCACACGTGTGGTTTCTGTTGTTTTATCAGCACATGACATTGTTTGTTGTCTTTTCATTCCCCGTCATCGTTATCATCCTGAAACCTCTCAGCCAATCAGAGTGTGTGTTTTCTAACCGTCGCACCTCGGTGTGTTTTTCAGGGACAGCCGTCACTCGAATCGTTCCTCTCCTGCCTCCGCTCCTGTCAGTTATCAGATCAGTAACCTGATCCGCTGCAGCAGTGGCGGAGGAAGCGACACGGGTCGTAACCATGGTGACCGTCCCCGCGGCGACCCCGAGAGGGATGTGGTGGTGCTGTCCGAGGTGAGAGCGAAGGATCGGAGTCGTTCTCCGACGAAAGATTGCAGCGAACGCAGCGCCTCGTCGTCTTCCGTCGACTCCTGCAAGCCCATCCTCCGCTCGCCGTCTCCGTTCTCCAAGAACAAAAGCGAGCAGCTGGGACTCCCGATGTCCGACAGAAAGCTGTCCTCACCCGGGGCGCCAATCCACAAGCTCAAAAACGACACGACGAAGATCAAAGAGGAGCGCAAGGAGCAGGAACAGGAACAGGACATGCTGGTGCTGGGATCCGAGCCTCCTCCACCTCAGAACCCCAATCCAAACCAGCCTCCGCCTCTTCCCCCTCATCACCAGGCTCCGCCCCCAACCATCCCGCACTCTCTGCCGTTCATGCACCAGATGGGCGGGCTGAACATGCTCGACCGCGCTCGCCTGGCTCCGTTCGTGGGCGTCGGACACTTTGCTGCGACAGCGAATCGCGATCGCTTCCCTCATCCCGCCTTTTCCTGGGACCCTCTCCGCGAGGCGTATCGGAATCTGGACCTCCAGCGAAGAATGGACTTCCAAATGCGGTCCGAGACAGGGAACCGATTCCCGGGGATATACGAGGTGGACCGTAACTACCGGGAACGGGAACCGCACGAGTACTCGCACCAGGATCACTTGATGGAAGTGCGCAGGGAGCAGGAGCGGATCAGACAGCAGGCCGAGGAGCGAGAGCGACTGCACTTGCGTGACGAATTGGAACGCGCCCGACTCCACCAACTCCATCAGTCTCCGATGGAGGGGCACTTACCTCACATGCCCCCGTTTTTGCCTCATCTAGGGGCGATGCCGTACCGGCCTCCCCCGACAGCAGCGCTCAGCGCGCCCCCGCCTCTCGTCCCCTCGGTCCGTCCCAATTCCCCGAGACGGACTACGCAAGACACGAGGGAGTTTTCCCCGTCGCGTAATCCTAAAGAGGTGGAGGCACGATAACGTGGCGGAAAGACTCGCTCTGAGATGCACTTATTATGTATCATTTGTACAAAAGAAAGAATTTGTACCTCGGATTAAAAAGCACACGGTTCTGCTTGTATTTTATACCGACGAGGGTGAAGACAAAATCGGGGACGAGTCACGAGGAGTTTGGTTTTAACATTAATATATTAATCCAACTGCCTTTTTATTTTTTTTCCTGCGTGATAAAGTGAAAATGAGTTTGTACTTTTTTTCCTATTTGCTTTTTGCGTGTACAGAACATGGTATTTTTTACGGATTAGCGCTGGACCCGGTGTCGCCCCCCACCCCATCCCCCCACCCCTGTATTTACCCTGGTGTCGATGTTCAGTGAAGACGCTGGACGGCGGTTCCTGCTGGAGAATAGTCTTAACCCGTGTGCTGCGCCGGTACGCGAGGACAGTGCTGCTGCGCCTGTACCGTGTTACGTAACCAGTTCTCTCCGTTTTTGCCTGTTTTGCTTTGCAGATGAATATGTATTACGAATATGCCCGTCCGGTTTCTGTAAGTTATTGTACATATCCTGTTGATATTACCTTGGAACAAAAGTTGGCATTGTAAATTTATTAGACTTTTTAAATGTTTCTAGAAAATTAAAAGGCTGCGATCAAAAACTCATGGAAACAAATCTGTCCAATCAGAGGGTGGAGGGGCGTGGTCACGGGGGCGAGCTGCCATCTATGCAAAGAGAAACCGGAAGGCTCTGATTGGACGATTTCTGACACAGAGTATTAGAGTACGGTCTTTAGAAGGGAGAGACGGGGGGTCGGAGGGAAAGCGTCACGTCTTCTCTCTCTGATGAAGAGCCAAACGCAACAAATCTACAAACCTTCTCGGTCGAACTCGATGAACTTTTACAGACGAACATTCGTGGCCGGAGCGAGTGGGCGGGCGGACGAGGACTGAGCTGATGGACTGTCTCTGTCGACCTTGTGGTGTTGTGCAGTTGTTCTTTTCTTAGAATCTTGTATACAGAACAAGTAGAGTTTTAGGCGTGAAAAAATAAAAAAATTTGAACATTCATGGTTTAAAAATGTACGGAATAAAGGTTGGACCTTATATCTGCATCACCTGTGTCTGCTTCTTTATTTCTTTATTCATTCACGTGGAAAAAATTACTCAACAGTTTATTTATTTGTCAAATTTCATGAATGCAATCAAGGCGCCATCATGAACGCGACGACAAACTCAAACGACTAAACGTTACAAAATCAAACGGCTAAATCATCAGAAACTAGCTGTAACGCTTAGATTGCATTGCAGATTTTTGTATTTAACAAATAAATAATAATTTTTAAAAAGGTTAAAGTATGTTTTACTAAGAAAAAATTAGGGCAGACTTTAACAATTTTAATGAAATATTTATCAGAGTGTATTAACAGCTCATATAGAATTAATGAATATAATATATTAATAATATAATATTTGCGGCTGCATAAGGGAAGGAAATGATGTCTTCAGGTCGCGACACAGTTCTGTTAAACCTCACACGAGCTGTTCCTGCACATCTGTAGTTTATCAGAGCTTTTTATTTTTTTCTTCTCACATTCCTTCCTGAAACGTCCTGCCTTTCCCCTTAACGTTCCCCAGACGTGGTGATGAGGGATCAGAACAAGGTTGATCTTCATCTATGCAGCTTTAGCACCTGAGGATTCCGGACGCGGACGCCTGCTGAAGGACAGTTTTGTTCTCGGGCGTAAATCTCGGCGGGTGTGAGATGCACGGTTAACAAGAACCTTAAAGAGCAACGTGAGCAAGAGATGTGAGTGAGACGTGTGTGAGACGTGTCCGAGTCGGTACCTGCTGTAACCTCGGCTTCCTGTTCTCCAAGAAGAACCAGATGTGCTCTCCAGCTGTTGTAGCTCACCCAAGGCTTGAGATGAGGTGTTGTGTGTCCTGAGATGCTTTTCTGCTCAGCACGGCTGTACGGAGTGATGACCTCAGTCAGTGTAGAGAAACGCTCATGTCGCTCCTGTCACTCGTCGTCTCAGTGCTCATCCTCGCTCTCCATGATGAAACATGCTAGGACTATCGATTGCTAGTGTGTTAGCTAACGAAGACGTATGTAATTAAGTAGCAAAGGATCAAAATGAAAGCTTTAATTATTTTAATGAATATAATCATCTATTTAGCACCCAGTCATGATGAGACACGACTCGAGCAGGTGTCTAATGGAGTTAAACTGATGTAGTCGTGTGCTGTAACTTAATGCTAGCTAGCTAACTCTCCTGTTTGTGCGCTTGAGTCGCCTGTAACAGCAGCATGTACTCTGGACGTGTTTAAAATAAAGGTTGTGCTGCTGTGAAATGTGAAGAGACAGTGCGGGTCAATGGGACGCACCGTTGCTAAGTAGTGCGCACTACAGGCAGGATAAAGAGCATCGATTTAGAGAGCGAGCAGCGTTTGGAGTGTTTTTGTTGCAGGTTATCGGTATCGACTGGCCATATTGACCCGCGCTCTGAACTCATTACACAGGGATTCATCTCCAAACAGCCGACAGACGGAGAGAGAGAGAGTGGGGACGACTGATGACACAGGCTCTTCTGTCTCTTCACTTGTCCGCTTGGCTAACGATCCAAGAAGGTCTTCCAGAAATTAGCCTCTGTGCTCCAGTATTGACCTGCTCATCCATCTCTCTCTCTCCTCTGTATCTCTCTCTCTCTGTATCTCTGTCTCTGTCTCTGTCTGTCTCTGTCTGTCTCTGTGTCTCTCTCTGTCTCTCTCTATCTCTGACCCACAGCTCATCCTTATAACTTCTCAGTGCTCTTCATCAAACAGAGGCGTGTCTCAGTCACCAGAAGTGAGCATTTCTTCCTCGTGACTGACACATATAGTGTATACACACAGACACACACACACACACACACACATATGTACATGTTACCAGTTCGCCATCTTCACACACAGCTTGTCAGTCTCAGTGTTTAATTGTGGCTCGAATATGAATCTACACCAGACTACATTTACGACGATGAACCTGAGATGTGTGTGAGCCACACACACACACACACACACACACACAGACAGGTGATGTTTCACGAGTCTGAACACCAGCACCGCGAGCGACTCTGACTCGGCCTCGTACTCGGAGCTTAATAAGGTCATGAAGGGTTCGGATGTTAATATCACATGTCTACTGCCGTCTGTGCAGCTGATCTCTGTTACCATAGAAACAGCCAGGAAGAGGTTTGGTGTGGTCGAGCCTTTGCCCTTCTTGTTAGAGAGGAACAACCTGAAAATAACAACCTGACAAAATATCTGTCTTCACTCAAGGATCGAATTATTTAACATTTTGGACAAATTTGCCTGAACATTAGCTGAGCTCTCAGATCATTTTTGATGGACAGAGAGAGAGAGAGAGACAGGGAGAGGTGAGTCAGAGAGACAGTAGGAGAGTGAGAATGTGAGTGAGACAGATAGATGTGGGGAGACAGGCAGAGAGTAAGACAATAACAGTGAGATGATGAGAGAATGAGACTCCTGGAAGAGATAAAAATTCTAAAATGTAAAATTTTTAACAATATTCTCTCTCTCATTATCTTTACGTTAGCTCTCGCCAATGTCTTTGGACAGCATTTGATGCTAACTTTAATTGCGTTTGATGTTTAATATTTAAATTTTGGCTTAATATTCTTAGTTTAGCTTCAGGACATGACGAGCATTAGCTAAAATGTCAGAAGAAAGTCCAGTGGACCTTTTAATTTATTTTTATTTTTTTGGACGTCCCTGATTGGCTGTAGAGCCGTGATTAATGAAGGAGCACTAAGTACCTCTCATCCCTCCCCCCTGAGAGAGCTCGGCCAATCAGCTCTCTCTAGACCTCCGGCTGCAAGAGGTTACAGCATCACCCGGGAATCGAACCAGCGACCTCCGAATGATTTCGCACTTTACCACTGCGAGGACCTTTTTAACATGGTTTGTTTTTTATTAAAAAGACTAAGATAAATTGTAATGGGTTTATTCATATGGTCAAATACTGCTTCTGTAAGTGTTCTTTGCTAAAATTAAATGTGTATGAATTTACATAATGTCTTTTGTTAGCATGCTAGTTTTCCCGTGTATTGTTTGACTTGCGAGTATGTTGAACTCATTTTCTGTGGTGTTGAAGGCGGTGTTAAATCTCCAGTCGTTTCGATTGTTGAGGTGTTTAATCGTGTTTGTTTGCTCAGGTTTGGTTCTTTATATTGTAACAGATTGCGTTATTCTTCCAACGCCATAAGTACTTCTGATAACGTTATCTCTAATGCTAATAACGCTAGCTCGTATCTGATGGTGGAAAAATGGTGGGCAGGTGACGCAAGCGGCTGCATGCGAGAGATCAAATGGTTGAGCGTTATCGAGGATGAATCCGGAGCCGATGATGTTAAACAGCAGACGATAAGTGAGCTTTCTGAACGACTGCACTTAGCCGTTTTTTCCTTCTCCCGCGCTATCAGATAAAACCTGAACATATGGACTGGATTTCACGTTTCCGTCTCACTGTGGCGTCCTGTTGCCCTGGGACGTCTGTTTGGATTTTACAGCAACGCGTCTGAGGCATTTTGCTGCATAAGAATCCGTCCTGAAGGAAGTCGGTTGATGGTGTAATAATTTTTCTGCTTCGATACTTTTTTAGTTTGCTAGTTTTATTTTGTGTTAGTATTTTGCTTTGTTTCACTTAATAAACATTGATAGTTAGATATGGAATGACAAATAAATGACACAAAAACAGACCTGACGCAAATCAAATGATTTTATTTTTTATGTTATGCTAATTAGCCACTAGCACATGCTAGATTGAAAGCAAAAATACCAACATAATTGGAGTCAGGTTACTAACAATGTCAGAAGTAAAAGGCGAGTGATAGACCGTAAGATCAGTTTTGGTACAAATTCACTCAAATCACTTTTGCTAAAATGCTGTTTGTCTTTTTTAATTAGAAAACAGTTAGCACTAGCCTAAATAATTAAGTTAACTAAGCTAGCTAGCTAAGTTGTGAGTGTATGATGCTAATAGCACTGAAGAAATAATACAAACATTTTTTTTACTTCTTTGTTAAAATCTATGTTTGGAAAAATTATTATTTTTTTATTTTAATAAAAATGAAGCAAACGAATGCTAACAATTCCTCTTTGGGATTAATAAAGTACTCTAACTATCTATCTACCAAGTTAGCTAAAGTGTCCGACTAGCAAATCAGTGTAATATAAATTACCATCAGGTTCTTTAAAGTTTTGAAATGATTAATGTTTCATCAATATGTTAAAAATATGTAAAAAAAAAAAAAAAAAAAAAAAAATGTAAATGATAATAGCATGCTAGCTGGTCATGTTACTGAGTTATAAAGGGTGTGTTTGTGTTATTAGCTGTGTCGTGTCCGAGTTCTTATCTCTTATCAGTATTTAAATAAATGATAAAAATAAAGCCATACATACATTTAATCTCGTTTAAAACGTCACATTCTTGCGGTTTACAGCGCTAACACAACGACGTGTTCAGAGATTAGCTAATAGCTTTGCAGGCGTGGGTCCAGCTTAGCTCAATCCTCGAAACCAGGCGTCAAAAGGGAAAGTACTGTAGGACAGCCAGGTGACTCTGGGGTCTTCTGAAAGCATTTGTTTTTATATAATTAAATGTGCAGAAATACAATTAATTGTGCTGGGTTTCTCTCAATCATTAAGGGGCGGAGCTTAAAGTCATTTCAATAAGTTCATAGCAAATTCAAACTTGCCTAAACATCTTACAATAACTTTTCCTTCACCGTTAGAGAAATGCTTAGCATAAACTACATAATTCTGTAGTTACTTACATTATCTTATGTAGCTACAGTAGCATTCATAGCTATAACAGTTATGCTACTAGCCAGGTTTGCTATCATGCTAACTAAAACACAACCTACTTACTCATGTCATTATAATCAGAAGCTATGCTTGCTTGTTTTAGCTAGCATGTTAGCTCATGTTAGATAAAACAGTAGCCAGTTTTGCTAAAATCATAATAAAAATCCATTTTTAAAAAATGTATAAAATCCAACCAGCTAATCTGAGATAAACGATTTGTTTCATTTAAAAATGTCATTTTCCCATGAGCTAGCTAATGTTAGGTTTACCTGCAATTAAAAGAAAATTGTCATGACTAAATAAACAATTTTATTATGTAATTGCTATCGGTTTGATAGGTGCAGAATCAGTCTGAAATTCGGAGATAAGGAACAGACGAGATCACTACGGAACCCCAAGAGGGTCAAAACAGACACGTGGATGTGAGAAGCCAAAAGAGGTGAACACAAGCGAGTGTGAGGACGCGACACTGAAATCTGCATAAAATCAAAACATTTATCACACAGGATGCAGAGGAGGCGTGTCCTTTACACTCAGAATGAATAAAGAACTCATAAACTTCAGAATGAAATTTTAGATCCTTTTTATTAGTCAGAATACTTTTCACAATGAATAATTCAGCGTTATTTAAACAGAAAAGCCTTCCTGCTCTGTTTCTCTCACCTCGCTTTGCCCTTTCCTGATATTCATCAGCAGATGTTGAAACTGGCGGTTAAATCACCTAACAATCGGCAGATGTGTACTTTAAAACCTGTTAGCGTTTAGAGAGATGGATGGAAAAAAAATTTCTTTACGGAGAACAAAATAAATTCCTGCACTTTTGGTTCTTATTGAAAATAGAAATCAACATCAAAGCGCTAATTGCTAATTAAATAAGCGGCCCCATGTGACTCGATCCATCAGTTACGGCGGTAAAGATCACAAACGTACAGCTGAAAGTCACGCCGTGACCTCCACTGTGTAAAGATCAGGGATCTAAAGCTGGGCTGTTCCGGGACACTTCCTGTTGTCACTGACGCTACAGCAGCGACGGACCCTCGCTCCCTCACCGTCCCGCTTCGTCCTCTCTATATTCACCTTAATTAGAGAAATAAACTCAGTGTCATGTGACTGAGAACCCGCAGTGAAGTGTAAAGTCCAGCTTTACCTCTGACCGTTACACAGCGCTGAAACTGGAGACTCCTTACACTGAAGAATACGAGGGATCATGAATCTTAAACCTCGTTTATCTGTTCGTTATTAAACGTTTATTGGCAACAACAAGCTTCATTTATTTATTTTACCTTCCATAGTTTAAAAGACATTTGTACAAAATATTCATCTCTCTCTCTTTCTTTCTTTCTCTCTCTCTCTTTCTCTGTATCTCTCTCTCTGTCTCTCTCTGTCTTTCTCTCTCCCTCTCTCTCCCTCTCTCTCTGTCTCTTTCTGTCTCTCTCTCTCCCTCTCTGTCTCTCTCCCTCTCTCTCTGTCTCTCTCTCTCTCTACCTCTCTCTCCTCTCTCTCTCTCTCCCTCTCTCTCTCTGTCTTTCACCTCTTCAGTAGAAGCACGAGGGATTTGTTCACTACTGATCATTAAAACTCTGACAAACGAGCGAGAGCCGATGATGAGAGACTCGCAGAACCTGAATGAGAAATAAGATGAACTCGGTGTCAAAGGATCCTCCCACACACACACACACACACACACACACACACACACAAGATGGAATTTTTAGTGGAAATGGTCTTTTCATGTCTTTGTTTCCTCAGGAAATCTGGAACAGAAACAGTGATTTCAGGGTTACTGCATCAAACACCACACACACACACACACACACACACAATAAACACTCTTTGTTATTGGAACAAACATTTTATTAATCTATTAATAATTTTTTATTAGTGTTATAGTTAGCATATATATATATATTCCATGGTGTGTGTGTGTGTGTGTAATATAACATCACTGTAGACTTTATTATCCCACACGCTGCTTTATTTTATTTTATTTATTGTCTCTGACTGTATTTATTGTATTTTCTTTTTATTTCCCCGTGCGTCCGTGTTTATTACTCTTTCTGTAACCGCACTTCATTCTGCACTCTTTCTTATAGCATCAATAAAGGAGCTGTCTGTCTGTCTGTCTATCTGTCTGTCTATCTGTCTGTTTGTCTGTCTGTACATGTAATACACAGCCTGTGTGTAATGGAATTTCCCCCAGCACTGGCATGTTGAACTGAACCTGTGTGTTAGCAAAGAGCAAGAGCTCCTCCTAGTGGCACTAATAAACACTAAACTCTCTCTCTCTCTGTTTCTCTCTCTCTCTCTCTCTCTCTCTCTCTGTTTCTCTCTCTCTCTCTCTCTCTCTCTCTCTCTGTTTCTCTCTTTCCTATTTTATTTTTCTTCTCTATCCCTGTCCCCTTCTCTCTCTTTATCCCCCACTTCCCCAATTTCTCTCTACCTGTTTCTCTCTCCTTCGTCCTGTCTCCTGTTTTCTCTCTCTCTCTCGTACTGTCTCTCTCCTTCACACTACTGTGTGTATAAATCTATTTATGGTGTTATTTTATCATGAAAGATTTGCACCATGTCTCCCCCCGCCCCCCGCTCCACTGCCGTTATTATTATTATATATATTACACTAATTACAGCATTTATATTACATTTACATTTGAGCATTTGGTCGATGCCCCTATCCAGAGCGACTTACATTTTACCTTATTATACATCTGAGCAGGGACAACTTATTGGTGGTGGGCTTTGAACCTGAGACCTTCCAATCACGGGTCCTTAACCACTAAGCCACTTCTGTACAGTAAACGCTATGACATATATTATTGATATTTTACGGCGTGACATATATTATTGATATTTCGAAAATAAATTGTTAAGAGCGATCCTCTCCTCCTTACTTTATCTTATCTTATTATTAATATGACTGTGGAGGTCAGAGGAAGAGCGGATGCTGCTCACAGAGATTTCAGAGGATACAAACAGCGCCACTGACGTCTCATTCTAAACAGCAGTCCACTTTTGTGTTCAGATACATATTTGCTTTGAGCCGTACTCTACATGATGGTATGCAGCTCTGTGCCAGAGATCACCATTTCAAGTGGACTTAAGCATGATGTGCTCTTGTCCACTCTCTCTTCCTCTGTGTGATTACTGGCCCAGGGCGTGGACAATGTCTCAGGGTGTGCCCACTGTCTCAGGACATAGCCAAGGTCTCAGAATGGGGTCAGTGCCAAAGCATGGTCATTGTCTCAGGGCATGTCCATGTAAATGTTTCAGGGCATTTTTCAGGGTGTGTTCAGTGTCTCAAAATGTGGCCACAGTCTCAGGGCATGGTCAGTTTCTCAGGGCATAGTCAATGTTTCAGGGCGTGGTCAGTATCTCCAGGTGGGATGAAGTGTTCATGAGGAAGTGGATAGCTGAGTAAGGATTGGTGTTGGTTGATCCAGCAGGTGATCCAGGAGTTCCCCTGAATAATGAGGTGTTCGGGTGAACGGGTGCTGACTGAGTAACACACTGAAGTTTTTTATGCAGGATTATCTGATATGCTCGGAGGAGAGACAAATCACAAAGAGAAAAATGTGGTCATGCAAGACACACCTGCCGACAGACAGACAGACAGATAGATAGACAGGCAGACATGCAAGCAAACAAAGGAGTGTGGCCAGACAAAATTGGAGTCAAACGGGCAAAGAAACAGGCAGAGAAGAAGACAGACAGATGGACAAGCAGACAAAGAGGAGACAAACAAATAGACAGACAGATAATCGGATAGACAGATTGCCAGATAGAGTAGATAGACAGAAAGTCAAGGAGCTTTAGTCATAAAGACAGACAGACAGGCAGACAAACTGGCAAACAAGTAGACAGACAGGCAGATAGGAAGATGAACATTTAAACAGACACACAGACAGTTAGACTGTCAGATAGATAATGGAGAGACAGAAAGATTATTTTTGAATCCTCAGGGTTCTACTATCGGTCCGCTCCACCTCCTGTTTCAGTAGAGGTTCTGTGAGCAGACAGCAGCTGGAACAATCCTGTAAAAGAACATCAGTGTCCTTCAGCAGCGTCTCCAGCATGAGCACGATCCTGAGGACCTAAGGACCCCAGTGTCTCTAACCGACCTTGAAGAAGACCTGATTAGCGTGCTTAATAAGAACTCACATGATCATTTGTACAATAGATGAATCATTTCCTGAGAGTAAATTAGAGGAAACAGTCTTGTCTGATTTTTATTCTCCTGTGAGAGACGCTTCAGTAATAAAGTCTCCAATTGTCCTTTTAAGCCTTTTAGCGAAGGACGTTTCTGCCTGTCTATTCGGCTCAGAATACAAAAGTATTCCTTTACACATGACTTATTTATAGTGTAAACAGTCACTTTCTTATCTTATCTTTATTAAGGATTTATTTCTGACTAATGAGCAGCACATGTGTTTAGTATGCAGCGGCGATGCTCTGAGCTCAGACAGACGGTAAAATGGTAAAACACTTCATGTCTAGACGTCTAGCAGACACACAGACAGGTTTTTGTTTTGTCTCTTTCCCATGCTGAGACTTTAGGAAGCATGAAAACCCCCCACTCACTTCTGCATTCATTCACTAAGTGGCCTGGGTTGCCAGATCAGGTCGTTTAACTCTCAGAGTCTTGATATTCAGCTAGGAGCTTTATACAGACGTCCTTACTCATTATTCTTATTTATTCTTTTACTAAAGTCCTGCAGGGGGGGGGGGGGGGGGGGGACATACACAATGGACAAAACAAATGTGCATAAAAGCAAAATGTCTGTAAAGTAGAAAATGTGTACAACTTCTGGAAAATATTAATATTTCAGTATTTTTTATATTAATGATAAATTATAATTATTTATGCATAGTTAGAAAATGCTATGTAAATGACAGATAATTTGTGATGAGTAGGGTTAAATAAATAATAATTCATGTAAATAATGATAGATAGATAGATAGATAGATAGATAGATAGATAGATAGATAGATAGATAGATAGATAGATAGACAGACTTTATTATCTCTTTATTATCGCAGCAGCAGGTTACACAAACAGTAGTAAGGGGGAGGAGGAAAGAAGGGGGAGGCAGAACGTAATAATAACTTATATACGTTAATACAGTATTGTAGATGATCAAGTATAGAAAAAAAAAACAACAGTGCAAACTGGCAATTAAAAATTAGAAACATGTGCAAAGAAGGATAAAATGTGCAAATTGTCAGTGTGTGTATGTGTGTGTAAAGTGACAGTGTGTAACAGGATATACGTTTCTATAGTCACCGTTACATATAGGAGACGATGGTTGTACTGTGTGATGGCGAACGGTACGAATGATGTCCTGAACAGTTCTTTGTGACACTGAATCTGGATCAGTCTGTTAGAGAAGGAACTTTGCTGCGGCCCCCCATGAGGGGTCAGGCAGTGTGTGTGTTGGGGGGGAGGGGGTGGGGGTAGTGATTCCCTGTGATTGACAAGAGTTTGTCCAGTGATCTGTTGTCCCTCACTGTCTCCAACATGTCCAGTTTGTGTCTATGTGGACTATTTAGTAATTACTTGATGAACATGATTATTATTATTATTATTATTATTATTATTATTATTATTAAATGTTTACCTCAAACAATAATTTTAGATGAATAAGTGATGATGATGATGATGATGATGATGATGATGAGTTCAGGTCCATGTGATGATACAGAAAAGATGCAGATCTGGCAACCACTCAGCTGATAGTGTGTGTGTGTGTGTGTGTGTGTGTTTCAGTATAAACTCAGTACACACACTCTGAGTGAGTGAAGCTGCAGGTCTGTAACTCTGTGCTTGACTGTAGCTCTGCTCTCGCGCGCTGCTGTGGCTGTGACCCGGATGTAAAACCTGACATTAATAATATTAATAATAATAATCACTTCAGTCGAAGTTGAGTTTTTACAGGACGAGGCGCGTGACGCTCACCAAACCGGAAGTGGAGATTCAATCAGTCAGGAAAAGGTATTGTTTATTAACATTCGGTTTGTTTGTGTACTTTCGGTCATTAATCGCGTTTTTGTGTTTGTTTTCGTCCTTTCTGTGCGCGTGTGTGCCAGTTCCTGCGTTAGCATCAGGCTAACAGCAAACACTGTGTGAATGTTCGCTAGCAGACTAGCGCGAGCTGATGTGTGTGTGTTTATTCATCTTCCTTTTTACAGTAAATATTTAATATAATTAGTTTTATATCCGTTGAGCTGAAGAACAGACTGAACACCCGGGTGTGTGTGTGTGTGTGTGTGTGTATAGGAGTTACACAGTGGTGTTTGTGTAGGGAATGAGCTCTTACAGAAGCTAAGCTAATTAGCAGTTTAGCTCCCAGTAACACTTCACACTTCAGCAGGAGTTTAAACTCAGGGTCTGGGTTCGATTCCCGTCTCTGTGTGTATGGAGTTTGGCCCATGTTCTCCCTGTGTTTGGTGGGTTTCCTCCGGGTTCTCCGGTTTCCTCCCACAGTACAAAGACATGCAGGTTAGGCTGATGGCTGTTCACAAAGTTTCCGTAGGGGGGGGGGGTGATGGAGGGAGGGAGAGAGCTGGAGTGATGGAGGGAGGGAGGGAGCTAGGGAGTGATGGAGGGAGGGAGGGATGAAGGGAGTGATGGAGGGAGGGAGCTAGGGAGTGATGGAGGGGGGAGGGAGTGATGGAGGGAGGGAGGGATGAAGGGAGTGATGGAGGGAGGGAGCTAGGGAGTGATGGAGGGGGGAGGGAGTGATGGAGGGAGGGAGTGTAGGAATCTAGAGAATCATTCAGAAATACAATGTTCCTTAACAACAAACAAACTGTTACTTAAAAGGGAAACTTTTATTTTGTAATTAGTCGTAAATCTATTATGATGAATCAAGTGAAATAAGGTGTATAATAGTTATATTCATATTAGTAGTTGTTTGTTGTTGTTGTTTATTATTAATAATACTCAGCCTTGCCAAAAGTATTAATGTTGGTGTGTTTTATTTATTTGAATTTTTATTATTATTATTATTATTTTACATCTCAGTGCTGAATCCTGTCTGATCTCGACCCTGATCCAATCCTGATGTCCTGTAGTCGTGTGTAATATCAATCCTTTTCACATCAGACAGATCTACAGACTGGATCTGGGAATCTGTAATTGATCGGATCTGATCTGTTGATTTTGTAGACTCAGACCTGAGACGCTACTCGACAGTGAACGAGTCTGACTCTCGTCCTTTCCTCTGTGCAGTCTTTACTTACTCTGATAGGAACTGAAGTGATAGAATTTAAATACATATAAAACGGAGTACTTTTATCTCCAGAGATTTATAACAAAATTTAGGAGCTGAGAGACACCAGCTGGGCAGACAGACAGGTAGGGCAGACATGTGGGGAAGATAGACAGGATGGGCAGACATGGGGCCGACAGATGGACAGACAGGTAACACAGACATGTGGGGCTGACAGACAGATAGGGCAGACATGTGCTTTAGACTGACAGACATCCAGGGCAGACATACAGCCAGAGGTCTGTCTGTCTGTCTACCACAAAGGTAGGGTAGACAGACAGACAGACAGACAGGTAGGTGTGATGGACAGACGGGTATGGTAGACAGATGGGTAAGGTAGACAGATAGGATAGACAGACATGCAGGTAGGATGGACTGAACAGACAGATGGACAGCTAGGACATTAGTGTGTTAGAGTAAATTAAAGGTACCACAGACAGGTGTTGAGTGAGACAGGTACAGCCACCAGGTGTTTTTACATTTCAGTTTTAATCCGGTGTTTGTCTGTAACCCTGTGTGTGAGTTCTGTACCGCGCTCTACACACTCGCACCCAGCATTATAGAAATGCAGCGGTAATGTCAGTGTGGCGTTGCACTCCGCGGTGTGATGAGTCACTCCGTGGTGTTATGCGTCACTCTGCAGTGTGTTAAATACTGTACTATAGTGTGTGTGTGATGTGATGTGAGTGTTCTGTGCTGTAGATGAGTTGATGTGGGGAGACGGAGAGAAGAGAGAGACAGAGAGAGAAGGATGGAGAGGACGAGTGCGGGGGGCGCGGCGGCGCTGCAGCAGGCGTGGGGGAAACTGGTGCGGGTCGGACCATCGACAGAATCGGTGCTCACTCTGTTACTCGTTAATAAGGAGTGTACGGTGGGCCGGAGGAAAGGTGAGTGTGTTACTGTATCCTGCTCTCAACACACACCGCTACTCTCACCATCATGTAGTGTTACACTGTAGAGTCTCTGTATCGTCTCACACTCTTGTCTGATGTTCCACCACATGATCACACACACACACACACATTTGCAGCACACTGCACTCTAACTCTTCCACTAATCCCCCCACTGTAGAGACGATGACAGTCTCACACACTCAGAGCATGCTCACACTCTCACAGGTGACGTTACCGTCCCTCAGATGAGTGTACTGTATTTTAGTGCTGTGTGTAACCTGCGTGACGAACTGCGTCTTGTACCGTGCTCGCCCGGTGCAGCTCATCAGGGAACTTTTATTCTGATGAGGTTTACGGTATTGGAGCTTTTATAAGCCGTGAGAGCTTCTTTAATCGTTCTGAGTGTTCTTGACAAGCGCTCATTAGGCAGCCTGTTATTTCCCCCCTGAATGTTGGAGCGTCTCGGAGCCAGTGTCTGGCCTTCACTCAGCACACAAAGCCCTCTTTAGTGCGAGCTCTAGAGAAAGCCCAGCGCCACCACAAAGGCAAGGTATAGAGCTCATGCCTGCTGAATATTAACTAGGGTTTTGTCTGTCTGCTCCTGAAGCACTTTAATGTCTGATTCCCAGCATGCCGTGAGCTCGCATTCACTCCATCCAGCTGCTCCTTTATTACTGCAGAGCATGCTGGGTTTATTACCTCTTACACTCGCACGGTAAAGTAAGCAAATAAACAATAATCTCTTTATGATGGTTTATATACAGGAGGAGCGCACTTACACCACAGTCTGTACTGCTGAAGAAGTCATGTAGATAATAATAATAATAATAATAATAATAATAGAGCTGAGCAGTGTGATGTCATGTTCAACTCAACATGTTCAATGTGGCAGTTTTATTTTATTAATTTATTGTTAAATATATATTTTTATTATTTTATAGCAATTATAAACTGTTTAAGGTTAAAGTGTTAAATAATGCATAGACTATTTTGGAGAATAATTAAAATGCTAAATATACTTTTAATTTTCCTTTATAATGATAAATAAAATAACTACATTTTAATAATATTATACACTTTGTGTGTCAGGTAGCTGAATGAGCTTCACATTAAAACTAATGAATATTATGTCTTTAAAATTAATATATATTGTAATTAATTTTATTATTCATTTAAATTCATTATTCAATTGAATTTATTTTTTTAATCAAATGTCAAAAAATATTTTACAACAATTATAAACAAATCTTTAAAGGTTAATGTATATTAAGATGTACAGAATTTAGAAAAATAATTAAAATGGTAAGTATCTCTTTATTTTGTGTGTATACGTACATACATACATACATAATGTGTACACACTTTTGGAAAAGAAAAACAGTATTATGTAGGTTATTATATTAATAATACTACCATATACAGTATATCAATGTATAACATGGCAAAACATTTTTATACAAATATTTATAAAAGTTGTTCTTTTCTAAAAGTGTGTTTTGGCTGACTGTGTGTGTGTGTGTGTCATTTTAATGACAAATTATTTTTAGTATTTTAAACAATGTATGAACACATTTTTAGAGGTGAATAATAACTAACTACATTTATTAATATAATACATTTGTGCTTCAGTTAGCTGAATGAGCTCACATTGAAATTAATCAATTTTATCTTTAAAAGATTTTATTTTATTTTAACAAATACTTTTTTTATAATGGTTTATCATTGGCTATAATTATTGATTATATGAATTATTATTGATAGCTAGTGTATTTTTAGAACTGTGATGATGATAATTAGAAGGCAGGAGGATGATGGTGATGTTGTGTTTGCAGGATGTGATTTGTCGTTTCCTGCCAGTAGACTGATCTCAGGTGATCACTGTAGAATCACACGGGATCAGGAGTCAGGACAGGTGTGGCTCGAGGACACCAGGTGAGACGCCCCGCTTCTCTGACCGCACATTGAGTCTGATTATTTTATTATAACTGCAAGTAGGGCTGTACAGGAATATTAACAAGCTCACCTTAATTACAATCCATCAGCGTGTTGTAAAGACACACTAAACAGTGCTTTAGTTAATCAGCAGATATACGGGGGGATGTGTGATTCTGTGATGTATCCCAATTCCTTTTTCTGTAACAATTCATGTATCGCCACACTGACTCCAAAATCAAATCCATTTAAAATAAATTTTAGCTTTATATCGGTTTGCAGTTGAGGTGGTTAAATGTTGCAGTTCTACTATAATCCAGCAGGTGGCACTTTAACCTATTCAGACATCAGCAGGCAGCACAGTGTAGTGTGTGGGAGTTTGTTCAGAATTATAATATCTAAAAAAGATTTTATATTAACTCAGATACTTAAAGAATACAGATGGAATGGACACCGATGAATCGTGCTGATATCGTATCGCCCCTGGTGATTCCCAGCCGTATTAATTATTAGTTGTTTGTTTGTTGGTTGACTTCAGCACTAACGGGACGGTCATAAACATGTCGAAGCTGGTGAAGAAACAGAGCCACCTGCTGCAGAACGGTGACATCATCTACTTCGTGTACAGGAAGAACGAACCTGAGCAGAGTGAGACGCTGGCATCAGCCCCAAGCTTTAAAACATTGATTTATTCCACATAATAATAATAATAATAATAATAAGTACATGTTTGTGTTTTGTTTCAGACATTGCGTATGTGTATCACTCGATCGCTCACACACTCTCGAGCTGCGTGGATCTACAGGATAGTGAAGGTGAGTTAACGAGCTCGTTTACACCGGGTTTATTCACCCCTCTATAAACTCCAGTCAGGTGGGCGTTTCCAAAGAAAGACAGCAGGAGGATGATGATGATGATGATTTAACTTGTGCGTGGGTGTGTTGGATAGAGAGAGAGATGGTTGGATGGTGAATGACTGTGTGTGTGTGTGTGTGTGTGTGTGTGTGTGTGTGTGTGTGTGAGCAGGGTGTGTGTGTGTGAGCAGGGTGAGTGTGTGTGAGCAGGGTGAGTGTGTGTGAGCAGGGTGAGTGTGTGTGAGCACAGAGAGACTCCCTCACTGTGTGGTGTGTATTGTTGTGATTAGACCTGAGGAGTGTGGAGCTGATGGAGAGAGTCGACCCAGACGTGGACCCGGCGCCGGTGGAACCCGTCACTCTCCCCTCCGTACCGCAGGAGGTGCAGCTCCGACCCGGCTTCCAGGAGGCTCAGCCCTCTACCTCCTACAGCATCGCCACGCCCACCACACACACTCACACTCTCACTGGGACAGGTCAGACTCCACACTCACTCACACTCACAC
>NC_071120.1:28802500-28817500 GCF_024256425.1 Clarias gariepinus
GTGTGTTTGTGCAGTCAGCCCTACATGACGTGCAGGCAGTGTCCAGGCTATAAAAAAGACTTTAGCCCCGCCCCCTGGATCTGTGGCACCGCCAGTGAGGTGGCGCAGACGCCTGAAGACGGACCGTCTACGTCTTCGGATACCAGCACAGGTAGTGAGACGGGAGGGAAGGGGGCGTCTGTAAATGTACGAATGATGACACAGAGATTGTAGGAGGAGGGGCTTTGGAAGTCATGTGACAGGTGATGTCAAGTCAGCAGAGGCGGAGCTTAGGTTTTAATCAGGCACTTAACCTTAACCTTACACTTGATGACGTTACTGTGTGGTGTTGGTATATTTAAGTATGTGACTGGCAGATGAGTACTTAAGCTCCGCCCACTTTAACCTGCACTCCTGGAGTCATTTCATCATACTTCCTGTTTCACTCCTATTTTTCCCCCGTCACTCTCAGACGCTCAGGAGTTCACCTGTCCCCCTCACGGCAGTCACCTGATCTGTACCTGCTGTTTACAGCCAATGCCTGATCGCAGGGCGGAGCATGTTGGCACAGACCCCTCCCCTCAGCACTGTGAGTGGCTTTTCAACCTCTCAATCTCAAACACACACACGTGCGCACACACCCACACACCTTCAGCACCTGTGTGAAGCATGTAGAGTTATATATACAGCACCTGATTGGTTAAGTGCTGTCTGTACTGCGACCTGATTGGCTGCATTAGTTTCCTGTTAATGCCTGATTCTGAATTCACTTCCTGTTCCTCCTCAGGTCTGGTGTGTCAGCGCCCGTTCTGTCACCTGTACTGGGGCTGCCAGCGAGTCGGGTGCCAGGGCTGCCTGGCGCGGTTTACAGGTAAGGCTCTGATTGGTCAGTGTGATGTTCATTATGCTAATAATGATGTGTGTGTGTGTGTGTGTGTGTGTGTGTGTGTGTGTGTGTGTGTGTGTATGTATATATATATAAATGCTTTTATTATAATTAATTTATTTATAAAGCATTACTGCTTAACAGAACATATGTACATAACTATTTGTTACTCACTGTTTTTTATTAGTAGTAGTAGTGTTTAGTATTTTTATACTCCGTCTTGTGTTACAGATCTGAATCTGAGTGAGAAGTGTCTAGACGGCGTCCTCAACAACAATCACTACGAGTCTGAAATCCTGCAGGTAAAATCCTTAAACAAGTCCACTCACCAGTTATTTTATTCCATAAATGTTGTGAACTTTAAATATTAGACTTTATGTAACATTCGACTATACAGAGAACCCATTTTTATAAAACTGTGTAAAATAACGAGTATTAGGTTCAATCCGTGTGTTTTGCGATGTCCAACATTTACATTAATACATTTAAGTCAGATTACTTAAAATATTTTAAGAGTTTAAATACAACCTTATGTTTACACACAGGCTTGTGCATGCTCTAACCCATGTACAGTAGGACAGTTAGCTCTAGTCTCTCTCTGAAATGTATTTTATAATTAATATAAAAAACCTGTGTTTATTGTATATTGACAGAATTATTTGAGCTCCAGAGGAAAGACATGGAAGGACATGCTGCAAGAGGCGCTACAGAGCACACAGGAAGGTCTTTACCACCTGACAGGTAAAACACACAAACACACACACACACTCTCTATAACTCAACAGTCAGCAGCTGTGTGTCGGTGTGTAAGCCGGGTGTGTAACGTCTTCAGAGTTCTACATAAATATATATTCTCTCCAGCAACACTAATCATATGAGCGCTAATCTACACTACACCACTAGGGGGTGCTGGAGAGCGCTGTAGTAGGACAGAGATGTCTGTGCTGTTTTACTTCCTAACTTGTAGATCATCTCTGGATGTGTAAGTGTTTTTTGATTGAAAATATTACTGCTTCGTGTGTGTGTGTGTGTGTGACAGATTACCGTATTAATGGAAACTCCTTCCTGTGTTACTGCTGTGGACTTCGCTTCTTTAAAGAACTCGCGTACGCCTACAGAGCTAATATTCCTGCTGCTGAGCTACCAGGTACACACACACACACACACACACACACTTTTTGTTAAACACTGACATTAGTTAATTGCTTTTTTCATTTATTCTCTCACTTTTTTCTTCACTGTCTGTCTGTCTGCTACAGTAACAGAGAGACCGGATTGTTATTGGGGTCGTAACTGCAGAACACAAATCAAAGCTCACCACGCCATGTAAGAACCACACACACACACACACACATATTTGCTATTATATAATGTAGTTTATAAAAGTAGTATTTTAATACACATCTGTCATTTAAAACTCAAGAATGTTATTCTTTGTAATTCACAATCATTCCAGCAGGGGGAGTCAGACAGTCAGATAACCATTAAACCACTTTAAACTGAAATGATGTGCTAGATGTTATTGTAATAGTTGTATAATTATTTATTGTTCATTATTTAAAAAAATTCTCCCTTTTTTAGGAAATTTAACCACATCTGTGAGCAGACACGCTTTAAGAACTGAGGTCGTGTCCCAGACGGTGATGTCACAGCTCTGGAAATGTTTTTTTTTTGTTTTTTTTTCTACAATATGCAAATTCAATCAGTTTGGAACGTCGGATGTAATTAAGATGTTATCGTGCACTTTCTTACTGTGTATGTATGTGAGATCAGAAATCGGATTTAAACTCCGCTGGAACGAGCAATCAGAACCGTACCGTGACTATGTGAAGGCGGAGCCGCCGTTAATCGAACACTTAATTAAACATTGTGCCTAATGAGCATGTGCTGATTTAATACAGAATGACTTTAGTATCAGGTGTGATGATTATTAATATGGACTTGTTTGTTTCCTCGTTTGAGTTTTTTTTTTTTTTTTTCTTCTTTCACGATGACATCACTGCGTTAGATATCTCGCCTGATGTCTGATTATTGGGTTAGCAAAGTTATTCTCTGCACTTTTTTTAGTCTTTGCTATCACACACACACACACACACACTGCTGTACGATCTATCTGATCTGTCCTATGCATGAACAAACGTTTATCATCACCTCACTCAGCTGCTGCTTCTCTTCTTCCTGTTTCTTCCTCATTTCCTCTTTAATTATAACCTGCGCCTCGTTAAGGGCTGCTGGGAGTCAGGTATGAAATTAACTCGCATCTGTGTGTGTGTGTGTTTATTACAAAGCCATTTCTATTCAAGATTTTTGTGATGATGATGATGATGTAGAGCCCGAGTGTCCTGAACGTGCACTATTGTTATATTTAGACTTTAACAGGACGTCATAAATCAGCACATCGTAATAACCACTATAAAAAGAAGTACTATTAGTATTAGTAGTATTATTAGTATTAGTACAGATCCTGTGTTGTAGAATCCGAGTCTGAACCTTAATTTAAACTCTTAGATTGTTTTCCAGACACTCTCTATTTTTCTTTTTTTTATTAGTATTTTTATTAGTATTATTGTTGGTTTATTAGTGACGGTGGATGGCAGCAGGAAGTGTTGTTTTTTTAACAGAACTAAACCCACACTGAGGTATATTAACACTACAGGGTGTGTGTGTGTGTGTGTGTTTACTACCACGTCTGTACTGAAAGGAATGCACCGGCGGGTGTAACTCTAACTCTGTACGAAGGTGCGACTCGACATCGTGATGTGCTTCCACCAACGATGAACACAACTCTTGTCTTTAATGGCGCTTTTCACTTCTTTACACTTCTCCACATCTCTATAAACGTTCTGTTGTGCACCGCCCGCCACCGCAGGTTTTCAAATCGGGTTCAAGTTCAGCTAAAGTCTGTAATGGAGACGATGTCGAGTCTCATCTTTGTACAGAGGAAGAGTTTAACATGTGCAGGTTAAACCGCAATTAATGAAAAGGTTCTCCCACTGTTGCATCACTTTCAGTACAGCCCTCAGTACTCATGTGGTGTAGTGTATCATTCTGCACCGCCGCCTGTAGCACACAGTACACCTTACTACATCATGTAACACTGTTACTGTGCTACAACGTCACCCTGCACTGTTACACACAAACACAATAATATCAACACACTCTTCTACACTCCCCAATTCTGTACTGTTACTGTGCCACAATATAATCTCTATAATCATACAACACTCCTACTGTGTGTGTGTGTGTGTGTGTGTGTGCGCTGCTTTCCTCTGCGCCGTTCCACCACCCTGGAGTCTGCAGTTACATTATCGGGACAGGAAACAGGAAGCGGCGTCCCTGTACAAGGAGCGCAGGTTTTTTGTCTGTCTGCTCTGCATGCCTGTAGCCCTCCGTACTCAGAGTGTGTGTGTGTGTTGTTGGTGTTTATTTTTAATAACTTAATTTGCTTAATTAAAACGTTGAGTGTAATTTTGCTGATGATAAATGGAGAACCTTGTGTGATGTCAGTTATACACTGGTTCTCTTCCTTGGACTCGGATCGCGTCGTAACTTTCCTTCCGCTTTGCTCTAATGTTGCACTCGAGGAGCCGCTGATGGTTCAGTATTAAACACTCCGAGGCCTTACGCATTCAATCATAACAATGACACGCTGGATTAGTGGATTAGATTTAAGGCACTGTTTAGAAATTTTAAAGATTCTTAGTTAGCAGGTTAAATTAGACATTTCTAGTTTTAGCACTTTTATAACCTAATAACTTGGTGCATGATGTTTACTGACTCCAGCGTCTGGGTTTAATCACATTAAACATTTTATACACTTCAGTGATGGGAGGGGAAACGTCCTGCTGTTGTTCTACCTCATTCCAGCTGGAGCTGTGGGTGGGAACCTGGAGGAAACCTCTACTGTGTGTGTGTGTGTGTTCAGTAATCTTCTGTAAACTCACCCTACTGTATGTGAGTTAAAGGCTTCAGGGCGTGCACACGGCCTCTGTGTGTCAGCATTCACTCAGAGACTAACGTAAGAATAAATTTACTCAAGAAATAAAATGCATCAATAAAAAGTCTCAAATAAAACTTGGTGTCTGTGTTTTGTGTAAAAACAAAAAATTTTTTGACAATCTCACATCACACTGTACTCTTACTGTATCACCTTTATTTATTGTTCTTGTTTTAACATCTTAATACTAAATCAATTCGTACTTTTAACTGTTAGAGTCCAGCAGCCCCATCTCACATCAGATCTGAGATCTTCACCAACTTCACACACTGGGTTTCTGGGGTCAGGATGAGAACATAGATGCGAGTTTGGTCTGAACATCTCGCTCCAAAGCTGAGAACTGAGGGTCCAATTAATTACAAACACCAGTCAGTAAAATAAACTGGCGTTAACTGGACACTGAGCCTCAGATCTCGGCTTTGGAGTGAGATGTTCAGACCAAACTTCTGCTCCTGTCTCAGTCCTGACGGCAGAAACCAACAATGTAACTATGAAGAGAAGAAAAAAATCTTCACTTAAATGATTATACTGTATTATTATTATTATTACTACACCACACTGTACTGGTCCTGAGTCAGTGATTGTAATGCATTCTTACTGTATTACATTCTGTCTGCGTGTGTGTGTGTGTGTTTAATGTTTTGACTGTACAGTGTGGGTTAAAGACCTTAGTGTTCACTGCCTCTGTGTTAACAGCTACAAAATACTAACAGACTGTAAAAAACATTAAAATTGTTTATTGCATTAATAAAACTACTCCAGTAGAGTCATAAAATAAAACTGTTTCTATGTTTTTTTCCCTGATTTTCTCCCTAATTTAGTAATTTAGTCGAGTCCAATTCCTCCCTGTCACTAGGGGGCTCCACATTAAGGCTACTACCACTCAGTCGATTCGTTTCCTTCGAACCATGTGACCCCAGCCAGCCACATCACCCGTGATTAATGTGGAAGCACTGAGTACCTCTCATCCCTCCCCCCTGAGAGAGCTCGGCCAATCAGCTCTCTCTAGACCTCCGGCTGCGAGAGGTTACAGCATCACCCGGGAATCGAACTCGCAACCTCCAGATGATAGGGCGAGCACTTATTGTATTTTACTGCAATTATCTTTTGTTTATTTTTACATTTTCTTTTTGCTGCTGATCTCTGAGAGATACCAAACACGTTGGATCACTACAATGACAATAAAGTCACTTTATCTGTAACACCGTAACACTGTAACACTATCACTCGCTGTAACACTCGGTGTAACACTGTATATCTGTAACTCACTATCGCTGTAAAAAAAAACAAGCTGTTTGCTCCTCTTTCCCATGTTGCTGCTACTGAACCAAACACTAAGATTTTATAGTTGTAACACTATTGTAACACCATTAACACTATTGTAACACCATCACTGTAACATTTTATCACTGCCTGGATTCTACACCGTCTCAGATCAGTGGACAGTGTGGAGGCTGAGAAGATCACCAAAGATACATCAGCTCTCTCTATTGCACATATTTACAACTAAGACTGTATACGAAAAGCCACCAGCACCATGGATGACCACACACACACACACACACACATTCCACACCCCTACTGCTCGACACTGCACGTCCCTTCGACCCCGTCACTGTTCTTGTGTTTGAAGCAGAACATCTCGAGCTGTTAGACACGCTGGTCCTCGTGCACTTTGTGTAGTCTTGAGTTTATGGCTTGAGTGAGTTGTGTGTAGCCATGTACAGTTCTGTGGTGGTGTGTGTAGCACCATGGTCCTAGAGGAACAGTGTTTCACTTCGCTCTGTGCTGTAACTACTGTATGTAAGCCAAATGACAAACACCACCTGACCTGCCTTTTGGATGAAGTGCACTGCTGTCTGTATCTTGAGTCCAGGAACCCACAGTCTTAATTTTGGAAAAGATCTGAGATGTCAGTTTTTCACCTTAAAATGTAAGGGGTTAGCCTGTGTGTGTGTGTGTGTGTGGTAAAGATCTCAGAGCATCACATTTTTACCCAAACACACACACACACAGGCTAACCCCTTACAATTTAAGGTGAAAAATGGATGTTCTCAGATCTTTTCAAAATTCAGATCATATATGTCTGGAGTGAGGATACAGACAGGAGTGCACTTACTTTTACCCCATCACACTCCAAAGCTGAGATCTGAGGCTTCCGTTTTTGACAAACACCAGTCAATAAAATATACTGTTTTAGTTTCCTGGACACTGAGCTTCAGATCTTTTGAGTGAGACAGGAACACCAAACTTACACACGTCTGTGTCTTGATCCCATTAAACCATGCTGAGAATTGGAGGAAGATCTGAAAACATCAGTTTTTACCTTAAAATGTAAGGACCTTTGCGTGTGTTTTGGGTAAAAAATGTGATGTTCTTAGACGTTAGTGAGGTCATGCTTTAGCGCAGGTTTGGTGTTCCTGTCTCACTCCAGAGCTGAGATCTTAGGTATCAATTTGAGTCACATCCATGTGAAGGAAAATACTAGAATTTGATGAAAACAGAGCTTCAGATTTCCGTTTTGGAATGTGATGGGGCAAAAGTAAGTGAGCTGCTGTGTGTATCTGGAGTCCAGAAACCAGTGTTCTAAATTTGGAGAAGATCTCAGAACATCAGTTTTTGACCTTATGATGTAAGGGTGTTTTTTTAAGGCCTCTGTGTGTTTTGGGTGAAAAAAATTATATTCAGAACTTCACCGAATTTATACTGAGAGTCAGTGAGGCCAAGTTTTAGACAGTAGCACAAGTTTGGTTCCTGTCTTACTTCAAAGCTGAGATCTGAAGTTTTGATCTCTGAGGAACACCAGTCAGTAAAATATACTGGAGTTTACTGGACACTGAGCCTCAGATCTCAGCTTTGGAGTGAGACAGGAACACCAAACTTCCACTACTATCTAAAGCGTGACCCCACTGACACACAGTGTGAATTTAGTGAAGATCTGAGAACATCACTTTTTTCACCCAAAAACACACCTTACATCATAGGGTGAAAAACCGACGTTCTCAGATCTTCTCCAAACTCTCTCCATGGCTCACTGGGATCAAGACACAGACGTGTGTGGAAGTTTGGTGTTCCTGTTCCACTCCAAAGCTGAGATCTGAGGCTCAGTGTCCAGTAAACTCCAGTATATTTTACTGACTGGTGTTTGTCAAAAACGGAAGCCTCAGATCTCAGCTTTGGAGTGTGATTGAGTAAAAGTAAGTGCACTCCTGTCTGTACCTTCACTCCAGACACATACAATTTGAATTTGGAAAAAATCTGAGAACGTCCGTTTTTCACCCTAAAATGTAAGGGGTTAGCCTGTGTGTGTGTGTGTGTGTTTAGGTAAAAATGTGATGCTCTGAGATCTTCACCAAATTCACACTCTGGGCTTCTGGGGTCAGGATGAAAACATAGATGCGAGTTTGGTCCGAACATCTCGCTTCAAAGCTGAGATCTGAGGCTCAGTGTCCAGTAGATTCCGGTATAATTTACTGACTGGAGCCTCAGATCTCCGCTTTGGAGTGAGATGTTCAGATATCAAACTTGTGCTAGTGTTAACTTCATGACTCCAGGAACCCACATTGTGAATTACATTTTAAAATGAAAAACTGACATCTCATGGCTCACTGGGATCAAGACACAGACGTGTGTGTAAGTTTGGTGTTCCTGTTCCACTCCAAAGCTGAGATCTGAGGCTCAGTTTCCAGTAAACTCCAGTATATTTTACTGACTGGTGTTTGTCAAAACTGGAAGCCTCAGATCAGTTTTTCTTCCCCGATGCCACGGCCATGTTCCAGGACTCCGAGTGTGTGTGTGTGTGTGTGTGTGTGCATGTAAATAAAAGGCCAAGGTGGTAGTGTGTGAGACCTTTGTTTTACCCTCCGTCATAAAACTAAAACATCAATCAGATCATACGTTATTATTTACCAAAATCACCACATAGTCCTACTGTACAGCTAAACATTAAAATAAAACATTTACACATCACTGTTGCTGCTAACATACATCCCATAATATTTTTATTTGTTAGTTATGGCATTTTTTTTTTTTTCAAAATATTTTTTGTCACAACAATATAATCTTTCTTCCCTTTAGAGTGCACCACCTGCAGGAGATCATCATCATCACATTAATGTTGCTGCATAAACATAACATTTACAAAGACATAATGCAGCTGTGCAGAGTGAAATATCGAGCCGCATTAATACTCCAGAGAACACGTTAATATATAGGAAATTACACACTCTAATGAGCAGGAGGGGCAGGTGAAGAAGGTGTCAGTCATGTGCATTGTAATAATAATAATAATAATAATATTAAAGACACACAATACATAATAAAGTTATCACTGGTACACACATGCAGATGTTTGTATGTTTTACAGAAAACCAACCATTTACATTTTTTTAATGACTATTAAAAATGTGCTTTATGTAAAGACGCACGACTATATTAACGTACACACACACACACACACACACACACAGAAAGAGAGAAAAGCAGTAACTGCCATATTACATCCACGTTCCTCACATGTCTCTGGCGCTCAGCCATACGATCCAGAATCAGAACATTTATTTGACTCAGTTACTCTGCACTCGGACACCTTCGGCTCGGAGTCGCTCCTCACCTCACCACAGTTTGTAAGTGCAGTATTCGCCTGTGTGTGTCTCAAACAGTTATGACATTTGAATAAATGTAATAAGGCGTATTTGGATATGTATTAATCAATGAGCTACACTGTGGAGCTTCAGCTGCGAGACTGCTGTGACGGTTAACCCTAGTCTAGTCGCCGAGTGGAAAACCGATCCAAATCATTTGAAATAAAAACCCACACTGCAGCCGGACGTTCCTTCAATCTCACCTGCCTCGTAATAGCGCTACTTATTATTAGTGTGCTAACACTACCCGGCTAACACGCTGCTCGGTACGCTAGGACGCGGTTTCATTCCTTCACACGTCCTTCCCTAAAAGTCACATGGCACGGTCACATGACTCAGCAGGGAAGCTGGATCTTACTGGACGTGCTCTTCAAAACAGCCAAATGGGCGGAGCTTAATGAGGAAAAGGACTCGCGATTTCTGATCTTCTTGCTTTTCCCTTGGTTTTGATGTTCTCCTGATACCAGCGGCTCTCTGTCTTCTTCTTCTGAAATAACGAACACGGGAGCAGTGGGGTCATCGTCGTCATCATCAGGAGGGAATTCGCAGATTTTACCTTCCACTCCTTGCACCAGGTCACAGAGGGCGCTACTGGGCTCCGGGATCTGCTGACACGTGCGCGATCGCTGCGATTCGTTGTAGCGGCGCTGACGCTGAGACGAGAGAACCCTCGAACCATCGCCGCCGTCCACCACGGAACCCGGAGAAACCTGAGGAACCAAGAATGTGGATTTTATTTGATCAATTCATTTATTTTTAAATTAATGATTACAGTAATTATTATACTTAAACACTGTCTATTTTAAATAGTAAAGGCAATAAAAATAGTTCATATACACACATCTAGTTTGGTGAAAGGGCTCATTAGATTCCAGCTGCACCACTTCCTGTTTAACTGAGGAAGAGGAAGCAGGAAGTCGTGAAAGGTTCGGACGCTCCATGCTCGAGGACGCGCCGATCCAACATGGCTGCCGTGACTCGGCCAATTGGAGGGCTCGCTGCGAGGCATCCAATCAGAAGGCTGCGGAGATCCGGTGTCGCTGCGATGCAGGAAACGTTCACGGTGCTACGGAAATAACGGTTTATGTTTATACGCTTGTTATGATAAGATTAATGTAAAGATAGTAAAGATATAAACATTTTTAAAAATCTTTTAAATTACCAGGGATTGGGAGAGAAGCTTCGATATCAAAAATGTAATTTCCTGATTTTCCAAATAACACAAATAATAAAAATAATAAGAAGCTCTCTCGCACCAGTGTTTATGACTGATGGTCAGCAAACAGTGACCTGTATTAGGATGTGTTTATTAACAGAGAAGCTTAACGTTGGATGAAGGCGTCTGCCAAAAGGTTTAACGAAAATGCATCTAGACTTTTCCTTCCTGCCGAGGGATCGGCCCTTGCTCTCGCTCCGGTCCAGATTCTTTCAGGATAAAACAGAACAGAACGGCGCTGTGTAGCCAAATCATTTAATCGCAGGTGAGTGTAGACGCACTTTAAAGTACAAACTTATTTGTAATGTTACAAAAATAACACTAAGTGTTCGGTGTGTGTGTGTGTGTGTGTGTGTGTGTGTGTGTGTGTGTGTGTGTGTGACTGAACAAGTTAAGGATGTGACACGGAGAGGGAAAATCCACTTCATAGTACAAAGAGGTTTAATGCACTAATCGGACTTTAATCCCAATAATCCACTACAACAGTACATGATAATCTGATTACGCATGTCGCAGAACATTTAGTTCCACACTCAATACAGCAAGAAAATATTTTACTGACACTCTATTGAATGAAGCGTGTGTGTGTGTGTGTGTGTGTGTGTGTATATATACCATGTGAGGAGAAAATGATGGGGTTTCTGTGTTGGAGATCACAAACACTTCATCTGGCCCCAGCTCCATCTCCAATAAGCCATTAGAACACTCCAGCTCCGTATTTTGGGAACGCCGGCATTCAGGCACGTCACCTGTGTGAGGTAAAGTCAGAGCTTTATCTGTGTGAGGTAAGGTGAGGGTGTTCCCTGTGTGTGAGGGAAAGTGAGGGTGTTACCAGTGTGTGAGGTGAGGTGGGGGTGTTCCAGTGTGTGAGGTAAAGTGAGGGTGTTCCCTGTGTGTGAGGTAAGGTGAGGGTGTTCCCTGTGTGTGAGGTAAAGTGAGGGTGTTCCCTGTGTGTGAGGTAAGGTGAGGGTGTTCCCTGTGTGTGAGGTAAAGTGAGGGTGTTCCCAGTGTGTGAGGTAAGGTGAGGGTGTTCCCTGTATGTGAGGTAAAGTGAGGGTGTTCCCAGTGTGTGAGGTGAGGTGGGGGTGTTCCCTGTGTGTGAGGTAAAGTGGGGGTGTTCCCAGTGTGTAAGGTAAGGGTGTTCCCTGTGTGTGAGGTAAAGTGAGGGTGTTCTCTGTGTGTGAGGTAAAGTGGGGGTGTTCCCAGTGTGTGAGGTAAGGTGAGGGTGTTCCCTGTGTGTGAGGTAAAGTGAGGGTGTTCTCTGTGTGTGAGGTAAAGTGAGGGTGTTCTCTGTGTGTGAGGTAAAGTGAGGGTGTTCCCTGTATGTGAGGTAAGGTGAGGGTGTTCCCTGTATGTGAGGTAAGGTGAGGGTGTTCCCAGTGTGTGAGGTAAGGTGAGGGTGTTCCCTGTGTGTGAGGTAAGGTGAGGGTGTTCCCTGTGTGTGAGGTGAGGTGGGGGTGTTCCCTGTGTGTGAGGTAAGGTGAGGGTGTTCCCTGTATGTGAGGTAAGGTGAGGGTGTTCCCTGTATGTGAGGTAAGGTGAGGGTGTTCCCAGTGTGTGAGGTAAGGTGAGGGTGTTCCCTGTGTGTGAGGTAAGGTGAGGGTGTTCCCTGTGTGTGAGGTGAGGTGGGGGTGTTCCCTGTGTGTGAGGTAAGGTGAGGGTGTTCCCTGTATGTGAGGTAAGGTGAGGGTGTTCCCTGTGTGTGAGGTAAGGTGAGGGTGTTCCCTGTGTGTGAGGTAAGGTGAGGGTGTTCCCTGTGTGTGAGGTAAGGTGAGGGTGTTCCCTGTGTGTTAGGTAAGGTGAGGGTGTTCCCAGTGTGTGAGGTAAGGTGAGGGTGTTCCCAGTGTGTAAGGTAAGGTGAGGGTGTTACCAGTGTGTAAGGTGAGGGTGTTCCCTGTGTGTGAGGTAAAGTGAGGGTGTTCCCAGTGTGTGAGGTAAGGTGAGGGTGTTCCCAGTGTGTGAGGTGAGGTGGGGGTGTTCCCAGTGTGTGAGGTAAGGTGAGGGTGTTCCCAGTGTGTAAGGTAAGGTGAGGGTGTTACCAGTGTGTAAGGTAAGGTGAGGGTGTTCCCAGTGTGTGAGGTAAGGTGAGTGTGTTCCCAGTGTGTGAGGTAAGATGAGGGTGTTACCAGTGTGTAAGGTGAGGGTGTTCCCAGTGTGTGAGGTAAAGTGAGGGTGTTACCAGTGTGTGAGGTAAGGTGAGGGTGTTACCAGTGTGTGAGGTAAGGTGAGTGTGTTCCCAGTGTGTGAGGTAAGGTGAGGGTGTTACCAGTGTGTAAGGTGAGGGTGTTCCCTGTGTGTGAGGTAAAGTGAGGGTGTTCTCTGTGTGTGAGGTAAAGTGAGGGTGTTCCCAGTGTGTGAGGTAAAGTGAGGGTGTTCCCTGTGTGTGAGGTAAGGTGAGGGTGTTCCCTGTGTGTGAGGTAAAGTGAGGGTGTTCCCTGTGTGTGAGGTAAGGTGAGGGTGTTCCCTGTGTGTGAGGTAAAGTGAGGGTGTTCCCAGTGTGTGAGGTAAGGTGAGGGTGTTCCCTGTATGTGAGGTGAAGTGAGGGTGTTCCCAGTGTGTGAGGTGAGGTGGGGGTGTTCCCTGTGTGTGAGGTAAAGTGGGGGTGTTCCCAGTGTGTAAGGTGAGGGTGTTCCCTGTGTGTGAGGTAAAGTGAGGGTGTTCTCTGTGTGTGAGGTAAAGTGGGGGTGTTCCCAGTGTGTGAGGTAAGGTGAGGGTGTTCCCTGTGTGTGAGGTAAAGTGAGGGTGTTCTCTGTGTGTGAGGTAAAGTGAGGGTGTTCCCTGTATGTGAGGTAAGGTGAGGGTGTTCCCTGTATGTGAGGTAAGGTGAGGGTGTTCCCTGTATGTGAGGTAAGGTGAGGGTGTTCCCAGTGTGTGAGGTAAGGTGAGGGTGTTCCCTGTGTGTGAGGTAAGGTGAGGGTGTTCCCTGTGTGTGAGGTAAGGTGAGGGTGTTCCCTGTGTGTGAGGTGGGGGTGTTCCCTGTGTGTGAGGTAAGGTGAGGGTGTTCCCTGTATGTGAGGTAAGGTGAGGGTGTTCCCTGTATGTGAGGTAAGGTGAGGGTGTTCCCAGTGTGTGAGGTAAGGTGAGGGTGTTCCCAGTGTGTGAGGTAAGGTGAGGGTGTTCCCAGTGTGTGAGGTAAGGTGAGGGTGTTCCCTGTGTGTGAGGTAAGGTGAGGGTGTTCCCAGTGTGTGAGGTAAGGTGAGGGTGTTCCCAGTGTGTGAGGTAAGGTGAGGGTGTTCCCTGTGTGTGAGGTAAAGTGAGGGTGTTCCCAGTGTGTGAGGTAAAGTGAGGGTGTTCCCAGTGTGTGAGGTAAAGTGAGGGTGTTCCCAGTGTGTGAGGTAAAGTGAGGGTGTTCCCAGTGTGTGAGGTAAAGTGAGGGTGTTCCCAGTGTGTGAGGTAAGGTGAGGGTGTTACCAGTGTTAAGGTAAGGTGAGGGTGTTCCCAGTGTGTGAGGTAAGGTGAGGGTGTTCCCAGTGTGTGAGGTAAGGTGAGGGTGTTCCCTGTGTGTGAGGTAAGGTGAGGGTGTTCCCAGTGTGTGAGGTGAGGTGGGGGTGTTACCAGTGTGTAAGGTGAGGGTGTTCCCTGTGTGTGAGGTAAAGTGAGGGTGTTCTCTGTGTGTGAGGTAAAGTGAGGGTGTTCCCAGTGTGTGAGGTAAGGTGAGGGTGTTCCCAGTGTGTGAGGTAAGGTGAGGGTGTTCCCTGTGTGTGAGGTAAGGAGGTGTTCCCACAGGGAGATTGTTGCCTGTGTGAGATCCTACCTTTGTGCGGTAAAGTTGTGTTGTTGTTTTTGTTGACTTCTGGTTCAGGGTGATCTGCACTAACCAGCTGAAGTTCACTGCCATCAGTGTGTACGTTTTGCCCTGGGACCTAACACAATATACACAAAACCACGCAAGTCTACACAATACAGAACTGTCTACAACCGGCTTTACACGTAACAAATTTATCCTTACAACTCACACAACCCGCATGCACACAATCTATACAAGTTTATAAACTCTGACATGAATCACAACAGTTCTACAAACGGCCTATAGCCCATTTTGTGCGACATCACACTTATGACATCATCAGCTTTGATTTAAACATGAAACAGGAAGGAAGTGAAGGCCTCAGAATGTTTCTGTACTAGTGAGAACTGAACCTGGCTCTAAAGAAACACTTTTCATTTTTTTATCTCGTTACTGGTTCATTTCTGGCTTTGCTTACCTTCGAGCTGATGGATGAGGTCACATTGGATTCTTTTGCACACAGTTTTGGCCTGAAAATAAAAAATATAAAAA